>NC_133661.1:55840634-56081067 GCF_037893015.1 Macrotis lagotis
GCTCAATGAGGGCAGAGGCTCAATGTTCTTGGTGTTATCTGGCACAGTACCTAAATACAGGAAGGACTTAAAAATTGTTGAATGGGGCAGCTAGGTGGCGCAGTGGATAAAGCACCGAACCTGGAGTCAGGAGTACCTGAGTTCAAATCAGACCTCAGACACTTAATAATTACCTAGCTATGTGACCTTGGGCAAGCCACTTAACCCCATTTGCCTTGCTAAAAAACCTAAAAAAAAAAAATTGTTGAATAGATTGAAATTTGAAGACGGATTAAGAGAAGTAGCAAGGAGAGGAAAACATTACAAAATTAACAGATTTCAAGGAGAAATGCTCTAATGAATAGAAGGTATTTCTCATATTTCATTTAGGGTCTCCTGTGTACTCCATGCAAATTATAATGCAAGTGAGCAGATCCTTGTTCCCATCTTGTCTTCTTTTGCTTATCCACTGTAGAACCTATCTATAGAGGTGCATGGGGTGTTTAGGAAGACTAGCACCTCTAGTGTGAAGGCTTGCCAAGCCCTTTTCAGGCTACTCATCCATCTTTAGTGTTCACCTGGTTTACCCAACTCTTACCTGTGACTCCTAGAAGCTGGGACATGAACAGTTTCTATACCTGGTAAACCATCTTGGCAGATGGGCTAAACCAGGTTGAGGGTAACCAAGAAGTCTCAAACTTGTTTGTGACTTAGAAGGATGTCTTCCCCAAACATGTAATGACTTTTCCTGGTGGAATAGACTGATGAGAACAATTTGTTCCAATCGCCATGGAGGTAGTTGAAGCAGTTGCTGTGGAGTTCAGAACTTAGTCAGACATAGAAGATGCCAAGGAGATCCATTGCAGCCTGGGCCAACCTTGTTGTTTTGACTTTTGTCTTCCCATTGGATTTTGCTGACCTTGGAAGAGTGATGTTAATGACTTTGTGCAACTCTGCCTCACATAAATTTAATTCACAGCACAAATCAAGATATCACCCCATGATGCCTCTGGTCCTCTTTGAAAGCCAAGGACAATAGGGGGCAGATAAGTGGTACAGTGGATAGTGGACAAGCCCTGGAATCAGTAGGACTTGAGTTCAAATTCTGTCTCAGACACTTAATACTTACTTAGTTGCATGACCTTGGACAAGTCATTTAACCCCATTGGTTGTTTTTTTTTTAGGTTTTTGCAAGGCAAATGGGGTTAAGTGGATTTCCCAAGGCCATACAGTTAGGTAATTATTAAGTGTCTGAGGTCAGATTTGAACCCAGGTACTCCTGACTCCAGGTTTGGTGCTTTATCCACTGTGACACCTAGCCACCCCTAACCCCATTGTTTTGCTAAAACCAAAAAACACAAAAGGAAGGAAGGAAGGAAGGAAGGAAGGAAGGAAGGAAGGAAGGAAGAAAGAAAGAAAGAAAGAAAGAAAGAAAGAAAGAAAGAAAGAAAGAAAGAAAGAAAGAAAGAAAGAAAGAAAGAAAGAAAAGAAAGAAAGAAAGAAAAGAAAGAAAACCAAGGTCAATAAAACCTATCCATTTATACAAACTGGAGTGAATGAAAAGCATTTAATAAAGTGCTTGTAAGATCCAAAACACAGTGCTCAGTCCTGGAACTACAAATACAAGTACAGTGCCTGTACTCATGGAACTCCCATTCTAATGTGTAGGGAGAAGTAGTCAATTCACATGGAAAGTATCAGCTAGGATCAGATGGAAAAATCCCTCAGGGAGTAGTGGCAAGGCAGATGTTAATGCCTCTTTAATGTCATTTCCACAGATATAATCACATTAATTTCTGATGTGAAACCATATGACAGTGCTAGGACTTTGTTAGAGAGAAATTTCTCTTTCTGGGTCTTCAGGAGCTAAGGCTGCAGAATCCTCAGTATGATGGCTACAAGAGTTTCTTAGTGCTCTTGGGAGAAGGGGATACTGCCATTCAATAGGCTCTTGTACTTAACTGCTTGATGTAATAAGAGCACTTGTCAGTGATGGCATTAGAGAGTGGGAATAATGACTTCGTAGTCCTGAGTATCTTCATTTGAGCTTTTTAATTTTAATTTTTTTTTCTTTTTGGTTTTTGCAAGGCAATGGAGTTAAGTGACTTGCCTGAGGTCACACAGCTAGGTAATTATGAAGTATCTGAGGTCGATTTGAACTCAGGTCCTCCTAACTCCAGGGTCAGTGCTCTAGCCACTGTGTCACCTAGAATCTTTATTTGAGTTTGAGGGGAGAGGCTGGTGATGAGGCAAACAGGGGTTTGACTTGTCTGACACATGTCTTTCATGTTTCATACCCATATTTCTCCCTCAAGGTGCCTTGTTATTTCAGCTTGGCTGACTGACCTGTCCCCAGAGATGGAAGTTGGTGTGGATAGCTGGCTCCTTCTCCACAGGACTTTCTTCCTGGGATGATGGCTATGGGGGTTGGGCTAGAAGCAAGAATGGTGATTTAGGGGGCACTGCTATTTCCAAGACTCTTGGGTTCAGGATCTTGGGCTATCTCATCAGAATTAAGAAGAAATGGCAATAGTGATTTGACTTGCCTGGCACATTTGTTTCCTCATGATGCCTCTTTTCTGAATAACTTTCTTGCTTTGACTAACCATCATTGCACTCTCTTCCTTACTAGAGGGTATGTGTGTGTGTGTGTGTGTGTGTGTGTGTGTGTGTGTGTGTGTGTGTGTGTGTAGGTCCAAGAAGAATAGAAAGCTTCTCATATGGTCTATTGAAGTTATTCTATCCCTTAAAAGATGGTGGAATATGGAAGGAGACATCAGGGTTTTGTCCTGGCCAGAGTACAATGCAAAATTTGAGGGATTTTAGTTGCTGACAGATACTTGTAATAAAGGCAGGAATATGAAGAAATAATGGTCTCAACTTTCTCATTTGTCTTTTGTCTTTATCCAACTTCATTTGTGTGGGCATTATAGCCCCAGGATCCACATAGCTCCTTTGGGATTTTCTTGCAGTCTCTAAAATGGGTCTTGTTGGCACAGGATCCCCATGAGAGGGTTTCAAGAATTGCAAGAAATTTCTAGCCCTAATTCAGAGAATTGTCTGGGAATGTGGATTTTGAATCAGATCCAGACACAAGCATCCAAAAGAATAGATTTAATCTTAATTTTGAAGGGACGCTGACTAATTGTCATTGACTACCTTTGCCTCGGTGAGGTCCCACATAGCTCCAGTTGCTATCTGATAAAAGTCTCCCTTGTCAGGGAGGGTCGTCCTGGCCTCCATGCATCAGTGGTTGGGAGGAAAGAGCTAGCTGATGACCTTGAAGAACTGAAGTCCAGTAGATGGTGATAGAGAGCAACTCAACAGCCAGAGAAGCCAGCAGAAAAATCAGGAAAACCGGCAGAGGGCAGAAAGATGGGGCCTAGCAGAGATTAAACAACCAACAGAGAGCAGCAGAGAGTAGCAAGATTATTTTATGGGAAGAAACTGGCAGTCTAGGAATTTTGGTGACAAGAATGACCCTGGCCACATGTCCTTATATCTATACCCTTTAAACATGTTGCCTGGCTTCTATAGATGTCTATCACTTGTGTTTCTAGTCATGAATGATCTCTGCATGTGTGCCCTCTCACCCTTCCACCCCTACTACCTGTGGAAAACAGAGAAGAGCATACATGATGTTTACATGGGAAAAATCTATTCTTATCACTTTATCTGCGGTTCTGTTTGATTAAATATATCTTGTTCTGAACTAACATCCTCTGGCTGGCTAGTGTAAGGAAATGCATCAGTGGGGGCTCATGAGCTATGGTTTTTTTAGTGGATACTGATCCATAGAAACCTCCAACCTAGGTAGCTTTTTTGGAAACTCATGAATGAGAAGATCTGCCCTGGGTAATACAATATAATCCTTAGAATTTGTATTTTTCATATTTTAAAAAATAATTTTATGTTCATTATCTCATGTTAGCCCCATAATATACTTCTAAGACAGGGATTTTAACTCACCTTTTACAGATAAGAAAACTGAAATCCTAAGAAATGGACTTACTTCAATTCATCCAACTAATTAGTAGTAAAACTAGATCTAGAATCAAGAATTCCTGATCCTTGGCCCAGAACTTCTTCCACTATACCACGATGATAATATATGTGAGATGAAGACAAGAAGCTGATACCATCAGCTTCAGTTAAATGGTTATAGAATCCTCTTTAGTTTTGGCATGAAGGCCCACTCTCTCTTATTCTCAAAAGTGAGCAAGCCTCTTTTAGACTTTGTAAGGGAGAAGTGGGGGGGCTTCACAGGTCTAGATAGGAACTAAAGGAAAATAAGTTTTTCTGAGAGTTAAGGATGGCTGGATCTTGGGGCAGAGGTTACTAGAAAAGGGGGACCAGTTTCTTTTGGGGGAGAGTCAATAGTGGTCTGCTAATGAACTTTGTTTATAAAGATTTCATTTTTCCTAAGATGAAAAAGCAAAAGATCTTTGTTTCTTTTCTTTTGTCTGGTTTTTTTTCCTGTTCAGACAGACCAGAAATAAGATCGTGCCAGATAAGTCCATCTAAAAAAAAAAGGAAGTGGAAATGACAGACAGATTCCACACACATACGTGCGTGCATGTGTGTGCGCACACACACACACACAAGATAATAATGTTTGCCCTTTATTTTTGAAGAAGACCACAACACCAGGGAGTTAATGCCATAAGAAACATGTGAATTGCATTTGAGTAAGGGGGTGCTGTGCCAAGTCACAGATAGGAATCCAAATAACTGGAGATGGCTCTAGATGCGAGGCAATCAGGTTAAGTGACTTACCCAAGACACAAGCTAGTAAAGTGTCAAGTGTCTGGGCTGGATTTAAACTCCTGACTCCAAGGCCAGTGCTCTATTCACTGCACCACACACATGCAGCTAGATGTATATCGTCCAAGACTTATTAAGAGACAGATATACAGACACCAAAAAGATAATCAGAGAGAGAAGAGGTGAGAGAGAGAGAGAAGAGAGAGGACACAGAGACAGAGAGGCAGAGAGACAAAGCTAGAAACAGAAATAAAGACAGAGAGAGAGAGAGAGAGAGAGAGAGAGAGAGAGAGAGAGAGAAAGAGAAAGAGACAGAGACAGAGACATAATTCAGAGATAGGGAGCATTGAGTTCAAAGCCTTGCTCCAAAGCTTATTAACTGTCTGATTGTGGGAAAGTGGGTCAACTTCTCTGAACCTCAGTTTCCTTATCTGAAAATGGGGAAAATAATAGAACCTTCCCCTAAGAATTCTTAGGAAGATCAAGTAAGATAATGCATGCAAAATACTTTGCAAACTTTATAGTACTACATGAATGTGGTTTATTACAAAGAGAAAGTGAAGAAAGGAGGGAAGAGGGGGAAAAGAGGGAGAAAGAGAGAGAGAAAGGAGGGTTGAAGGAAAGGCAGACAGAAAGTGAAGGGGAGACAAAGAAAAGGATGAAAGGAAGAGTCAAGAGAAGGGGAGATAGAGGAGAAGGAAAAGAGGAAGGAGGAGGGAGAAAGGGAAGAGGAAAGGAGTGAGAAGAGAGGGAGAGGAAAAGAAAAAGAAGGGGAGAAAGAGACAGAGAGAAGGGGGGAGAGAGAGAGAGAGAGAGAGAGAGAGAGAGAGAGAGAGAGAGAGAGAGAGAGAGAGAAGAGAGGAGATAGAGCAAAAGGAGAGAAGGAGACAGAGATAGAGAGTGGGGAAGGAGAGAGGAGAGAGAGGAAAGAAAGGAGAGAAGGGAGAGAGAGACAGAGAGACAGAGAGACAGAGAGACAGACAAAGACAGGGAGAGACAGACAGAGACAGGGAGAGACAGAGAGACAGAGACAGGGAGAGACAGAGACAGAGAGACAGAGAGACAGACAGAGACAGAGAGACAGAGAGACAGAGACAGGGAGAGACAGAGAGACAGACAGAGACAGGGAGAGACAGACAGAGACAGACAGAGACAGGGAGAGACAGACAGAGACAGGGAGAGACAGAGAGAGACAGAGAGACAGAGACAGGGAGAGACAGAGAGACAGAGAGACAGACAGAGACAGGGAGAGACAGAGAGACAGAGAGACAGAGAGACAGACAGAGACAGGGAGAGACAGAGAGACAGACAGAGACAGGGAGAGACAGAGAGACAGAGAGACAGACAGAGACAGGGAGAGACAGAGAGACAGAGAGACAGACAGAGACAGGGAGAGACAGAGAGACAGAGACAGGGAGAGACAGAGACAGAGAGACAGAGAGACAGACAAAGACAGGGAGAGACAGACAGAGACAGGGAGAGACAGAGAGACAGACAGAGACAGGGAGAGACAGAGAGACAGACAGAGACAGGGAGAGACAGAGAGACAGAGAGACAGACAGAGACAGGGAGAGACAGAGAGACAGAGACAGGGAGAGACAGAGACAGAGAGACAGAGAGACAGACAAAGACAGGGAGAGACAGACAGAGACAGGGAGAGACAGAGAGACAGACAGAGACAGGGAGAGACAGAGAGACAGACAGAGACAGGGAGAGACAGAGAGACAGAGACAGGGAGAGACAGAGACAGAGAGACAGAGAGACAGACAAAGACAGGGAGAGACAGACAGAGACAGGGAGAGACAGAGAGACAGACAGAGACAGAGAGCGGCGCAGGCGGGGGAAGGACCGCGGCGCGGGGGGGGCGGGGCCGGGGCGCGGGGCGCGGGGCCGGGGCGCGGGGCGCGGGGCCGGGGTGCGGGCCGGGGCGCGGGGCCGGGGAGCGGGGCGCGGGGCCGGGGTGCGGGGCGCGGGGCTGGGGCCGGGGCGCGGGGCCGGGGCTGGGGCCGGGGCGCGGGGCTGGAGCGCGGGGCGCGGGGCGCGGGGCCGGGGCGCGGGGCTGGGGTGCGGGGCCGGGGCTGGGGCCGGGGCGCGGGGCTGGGGGCGCGGGGCCGGGGCTGGGGTGCGGGGCGCGGGGCCGGGGTGCGGGGCGCGGGGCCGGGGGGGAGCGGGGCGCGGGGCTGGGGTGCGGGGCGCGGGGCCGGGGCTGGGGTGCGGGGCTGGGGCCGGGGCGCGGGGCGCGGCGGGGAGGGGCGGCTGTCAGGCTCTCTGCGCTGATGGATGGGGGCCGGCTCCCCGTCAGCCCGTCCCGGGGCCGCGTGTTTAATGTTCTCATTACGGGCCGCGCTGTTGTGTATATTTCTCTGTCAGCGCCGCGGCCCGGCCGCACAGCCGAGGCACTTCAAAGCCCCGCGGGTCATCCATCATCCCCCTGACGCTCCGGCAAATGCTCAGCCTCAGCTCCGCGCCGAGGATTTGTTATGACTTGCGGGCCGGCTGACAGACAGGTCTGCTGCGGGGAAGGATCCTTTTTTGTCACTCTGCGCCAACATCCAGGCTCCCCTAATGGCCCGGCCCCGGGGTCCGGCCGGACGCCCCACTTTCCGAGGCGCGGGAGGGTCGCACGCGATCGGGCCGCCCTCTGGTGGCCCGCCGGGGACACGTGGGAGCTGGGGGAGTGGGGATCTGGGAGAAGGGGGCCGGGGGGTGCCCCGGGGTCCATGGGCCTGGGTTCTAATCCTCGCTCTCTGGCTAGACGGGCCCGACCTTGGACAAGTCACTCCCCGAGGCTCGGTTTCCTCCTCTCTAAAATGAGGGGATCAGGCCTGCGTGGTTCCTTTTTAGCTCCAAACCCACGTTTCCATGAGAGGAGGCAAAGAGGAGGCCCTGTGAAGCAGGAGGGGACAAAGCGGGGGGAGCAGGTCCCGGGGCTCAGGAATCAAAAATTGGAAAAAGAATTATAGTTCCTACCAAATTGAAAACATGTCTTTATTCTGTCCCAACTCCTCCCCCGGGGTGTCAGAGGAGGCTGGATGGATATCTCTGAAAGTTGTGATGAAAACTGAGACACAGGGAAGAAAGGAAAACTCACAAACAGCCAAGGGGAGAGGGAGAGGAAGAGGGAGAGGGAGAGGGAGAGGGAGAGGGAGAGGGAGAGGGAGAGGGAGAGGGAGAGAGAGAGAGAGAGAGAGAGAGAGAGAGAGAGAGAGAGAGAGACAGAGAGAGAGAGGAAGGGGGGAAGGATGGGGACGGGAGAGAATATCAGAGCTTTGTTTCCTTTCCCAGGCCATGACATGATTAATCGTTTTCTTCTGATCTAATTTTGGAACATGAAAAACAGCACATTTGTCTCGAAGAAAAATGATGTGCCGAACTGCGCAGATGGAAATTTCGAGCAATGAGAAAGATTAAAGTGAAACTCCGCTCCTTAGACCTAATCATGAGTTGTAGATTATTCTGTCGGCCTAGCCAGATGGTAGCCCTGACTCCGCAGCCCCTTCTTATATTAATGAATACTAGACTGTTATATTTGACTTAGGTAAGTGAAATGTCTATCAGACGTAATGGACTGCCAGGCAGCATAACACATGTTGTACCACTAAGGGTCCTTGCTGCATTTTTCATGTTTTATACTAATGGAGAACATTTTGTTTCCTACTGTTTTCCATCATTGTCACTGTTTGCTAAATATTTTCACATGTAAGGGGGGAGAGGGAAGAAGGAAGGAGAAAGGGGGGGGGAAAGCCCCACCACCAAACTTGTGTCCAGAGCTAATTTCCTTCACGTTGGGCCTGGGCTATAATTCTACAAGTAAAACAGTCACCCGAAGCGGTGAGTACAGGAACTCAATAGTAACGTGATTAAGTTCCTAGTCAACAAGACTACACTAGACTGTATGTTAACAAACCTAATTATAGGCAGCATGGTGATGAATGGGGCCCAGGTCCTTGCTGCACATCTCTGAGGTCATGGTTAGAAGAAAAGTTTGACCTGACGGTCTCTTGGGATGGGGGAACTGGGAGGCCTGCCCCAAAGAAGAGACCTGGGGGCTGTCCCTATCCATTCCGAGTCTCCACTCAGGACCCCTCCCACTCCCAACCCCCTTTGGGATTCCTGGGGCAGGCGGTTGCTGCCAAAAAGCATTTTAGAAAAGAAGGTCAGAGAAATGAGCAACTGGGAATTTTCCTTCTTCTCCTTTCCCCTCCCCCTCTCCCATTAAGCTGGTGGGGTGGTTTCCCAAGCCATTTGCACCAAGCTAGGCCCCATTAAAGTTATGAATGTCATTGGGATTCTATTAGGATGGATTGGTGCTTCTGGCTTATTTGTCAGAGACCAGGCTGGCCCTAGGGAATGCTCTGGACCAGTTCTCTTCTTCTGGCCAGATAGACATGGCAGCTCTCCTATTTTCTCCCACCCATCTCCGCTCTCTTAGGTACACAGACATGCTCCCGATGGTAACATCTCAGGTTTCTGACTTTCAAAAGACAACTAAAAGCTAAGTAAGTCCAAAACTATTTTCTAAATTATGGAGACAATTTTTTTCTCCATTTGAGCACAAGAGAATTGGGAGGATAGGGTGAAATGGATACCTTGAGAGAAACAGAAGGAGTCATTGGAAATATAGTAAATACAAGGACACACCCAGGGAAGGGTGATAAAGACAGTTGTAATCTAGGATGGAAAGAGCACAGGCTTTGGAGGCAGTGATCCTGGATTTGAATCCAAGTTCTTGTACTTACTGCCTGTGTGACCTTGTCTCGTTTTGCATCTGCTGTAAAAAAGGGGGGTCTCTTCTAGCTATAAATCTTAGATCTTATGAAATTCTCAGAGATGAAGAATTTGAGAGAAGGAAATGGGCCTGTGGAAGGATGAGAGAAGAACACAAAGGAGGAGACACAGAGAAAACTATATATATCATCTACCCAGAGAAAGGGAGGGAACTCTACTGCCAAGGAGTTTACTCCACTCTGACTGTGATAATTTTAGCCTGGAGGAGAGAGAGGGAGAGACAGACAGGCAGACAGACACAGAGACAGGAAGAGACAGAAATAGAGAGACAGAGAGGCAGAGATGGAGAGAGAGAGAGAGAGAGAGAGAGAGAGAGAGAGAGAGAGAGAGAGAGAGAGAGAGAGAGAGAGAGAGAGAGAGAGAACTGGGCAGGGCTTGTGGGGACAATGATGCAAATAGGGAGAGATTGAGCCAGATGACCTGATAAAGCAGTCCTACTAAGAGACACTGATGAATGCATTTGGAGCAGACATCAGACTGTACCCCACCTAACTAGCTTTAGTTGTACAACAAAGCCCTGTCTTTAGCAGTGTAAGTCTGGGAGAAAATAAGCCCTACTTTCTATTCCTCAAACTTAGTATTTTGGCTCCTGTCTCCTTTCCTCCTCCTTGGAATGCACTCCCTTATCACCTGTCTCTTAAAATCCTTATCTTCTTTCTAAGCTCAGCTCCTGGGCCACAATCCTTCAAAGTGTTGGTACTGTCTTCCTTAAATTATCATGTATTTACTTACCAGTATCCATGTTATCCTAGTGGGAATAAAAGTTCCTTGAGGGTAGAGATTTACTTTTCTTTTTTGCTCTTTCTTCTTGGCTTCATCTCTCTAGGACATAGCAAAGTGACTTACACAGACAAGGTGCTTGGGTTTGGTGACTTGAAGCAAGGCAATCTCATTACTTTGGTGCTTATCATCTCTTAACTTTTTCCATCATGTACCCCTATCAGTAAAACATTTTGGAGGACTCACACTCAAAATTGCATTGTAGAACCTACCAGGAAGGGCAAATTTGACATTCTTTATGCCCATTTAGTGCTCATTTTTTATCTATAATTTATTATAAATTATAAACAAGTACATATAGTGATGTATATTATAAAACATAAAAATAAAAAGGAAAGAAGGATGAGAGAGATTATTTCCTTCTAAAGTCAATAAACTGGATTTTATTGAATAGGAGAATGACATGGTCAGACCTGTACTTTAGCAAAAAATCACTTTGGCAGCTGGGAAGAGGAAGGATGGAGAAGGGAGAGATTTGGGATTCAGATGAAACAGTATATGATAGTCTATGGCACTATTGATGTGAATGTTCCCTTCCATATGACCCCAGGTTAAGGTACTCTTAGGGTTGTCATATCTCCAATATTCTCTTGTAGACAAAACCAGATTTGACATATGAAATCACAGTAAAAAACAACCCTTTACTTCCCCTCATCTCTCATATCTAATAATTTGTCATAACTTGTTGATTCATCTTTTGAAACAGCTCTAACATCATTCCCTTTTCTCATACAACCTCTACTCTAGTTCAGGGCCTCATTACCTCTCAAAAACTTTCTAATTGGTCTTCCTACCCCTCTGCCTCTCCTGTGCATTCCATTTTTCCATAAAACAGTCAAATTCATATTCCTAAATTAAAACTGACTATATCACTATCCTTCTCAAGAACCTATGGTGATTCCCTATTACCTTTAGGACCAGCTACAGTCTTCTCCATTTAACCCTGAAAGTCCTTCACAACCTGGCCCCAGACACATTCCTTTCCTTCTTGTACTCTATGTTCCAGCCAAATTGGCCAACTTCCTATTTCTTGTATATTCCATTTCCTGCTACTATGCCTTTGTACAGATTGTTCCTTATGTTCAGAATGCATTGCCTTTTCTTTTCTGCTTTTTGGAATCTCTTGCTGCCTTTAAAGTTCAACTCAAGTCTTCTATCCACCCCAAGGTCTTATCTTCACTTTTATATGCTCAAGTTGTTTCCACCCAAGAGAAAGTAATCCTTTAGAACAATTTGTCTGAATTGTCCTTTAGGACAAAGATTATTTCATTTTGATCTATTTTTCCCTAGCATCTAAAAAGTGTGTAAGGAGCTTACTAAATGCTTTTGAATGAATAATGGAATCCTCATTTCCATACATATCAAGGTAGTTTAATTCTGATGCTAATAGTGAGACAGTATGCATAATTCAGGCAACTGCATCTTGATTGGAACATTTCTCTCTCTACAAAACTGTCATTTGCTCCTTCCCCCAAGAGCTCCAGATAGTTTCCATTGGTTTCTCCCTCCGATGAGTTGCTATCTGCTATTTCAACAATGAACTGTAGCTGGGTGGTTTCTTTTCTGTAGGGAGTGGTTATAGCTCTTTTGTGAGTCAGATTCCTAGCCAAAGTCAGCAGGAGTTTCTGATGTCATCTGTCTTTTTGACTTCAGCTGGAGCTCACCTAAGCCTATTTGCTATTTGGGCTGGGGTTAGAAAAATCTCTGGATCTCTCATCATGTCCCTGACAGCTAGTACCAGAGACATGTGAATCACCCTGGAGCTTTATTTAGCAATATTGGAAGGGTGGGGTGTAGTTGAGAATATTGGTACTGAATTTTTGCAGTTCTTCCCCCAATTCTGCCTTCCTTAAATGGTAAGTGCCAGGTGGCTGGTTCAGAAGAATAGGAAAATGTGATCTCTAAGAATGAAGACACAGCATCTTCTCCAAACATAACAGATGGCATGATGGTGAGACCCATTACAGCCGTATGTGGTTAGGGCTTAAATTAGGCAGTGGGAGTGATTTTCTCTCATTCCAATGGGGTGGTATTCACAAGAGCTCCCCATTTGAGTGCTGGGAAGGATTAGGAGAAGTCTAACTCTAAATGTGTCTGCTACAGGCAACTATCATTAGTTCTGAGCCCAGAGATGGGAGGGGATAGAAAGAATAAGGAGAAACGAGGAATGATTGATCAAATTGGAAGGGCCAAAGAAAACTTTTTTTTTCCTCCTGTAAGGGTTTTATTTTTTTATGGTTGGGTGTCCTCAATGAGCTCATCTTAGCTGTTCAGAAAATGTTAGAGCTGGAATGACCTTAAAGATCATAGAGACTGCACCCCTTCATTTTACAGATGAAGAAACTTATAGCTCAGAGAGGAAAACAGCCAAGATTAAGGCCTCACTTCCTTTACAAGCAGAAAACTAAAATAACTGGAATCATGAGTAATGTCAAAGAATAGTGATGTTAACAAATCTAGTTCTAATCAAAACTTATTTGTTCTACCTTACAAATTTGGAATTTATGAACATTTGGAAATTGGCTGGGCTGATGTTTACTTTTCTCACCATCTGTGAAGAAAGGATTTGCTCAGAGAGAAACAGTATAAACAAGATTACAAGGGGTACCTTTAGCTAAGTCAGTGCTTTCTACTGACTTTAGTACCTTGATCTTTGACATGCAATTACAAATGAGTGTTATGAGTTTATTCAAATGGACCAGCCAAGATCTACTTTTGGGAAAATACATCCAAATTTGGGCTGGATAGTTTTTCCTTCTCTAGCTTTGATTCTTCCTTCTCTTTCATTTTTTTCCCTCTGCCTCTAGCCTCTCCCCTATTGAATCTCTCTTCAACAGGTGTCAAAGAGAGGGTTCTTAAAACACAAGTCAGACATTATGGAAAATATTCATGTAAGGAAGAAACTATCAGAATATTTCATTTTGCACCTAGCAGGTATGCAAAATAAGTATTTATTGAATATATCCTTTTGAAATAAATCACCATTATGTTATAGGATCACAGACTTAGATCTAGAAGAGATCATAGAAACTATTTGCTCCCTCAGTTCCCTCAGTTTGTCAGTCATTCATTTCATTCATTCATCCTGACCCCATTTGGGGTTTTCTTGGCAGAGATACTGGAGTAGTGTGACATTTCCTTCTCCAGTTCATTTTACAGATGAGGAAACTGGGGCAAATAGGGTTAAGGGACTTGCCCAGGGTCACACAGCTAGTAAGCAGATTTGAACTCAGGACTCTGACTCCAGACCCTATGTTCTTTTCACTGCCCCACCTAACTACCCTCAGTTTGAAAGATGAGAGAACTGAAGTCAAGAGAAGTCTCCTTATTTGCTCATGTTTGCACAAGAAATAAGAGACAAGATTTCAACTCAGATCCTTTCACACTAAGGCAAGTAGTCTTTCTGTTATACCATGTTACTACGCCTCCCGTTAGGATGTTTCAACAATTTGTGATTTCCTTCTGCCAAATAGAAGTCAACTCTTCTCCTCTCTGACTTAATAGATCATCTTTGAGCGCTGCTATGGCCAAAAAGCTTCACTGCCTTGCCGCCAACTTGACGGGACTGGCTATTCATCCCAGAACCCTTACCCAAAGCTTGTCAGAAGTGACCAGAACTGGGGCGGCTAGGTGGTGCAGTGGATAGACCACCAGCCCTGGAGTCAGGAGGACCTGAGTTCAAATCCGGCCTCAGACACTTAATAATTACCTAGCTGTGTGGCCTTGGGCAAGTCACTTAACCCCATTGCCTTGCAAAAACCAAAAAACAAGAGTGACCAGAACTGAGGTTCTAATGACTTTGCCTTGGAGGGTCCAAAGTTACCTGCAAACTTTGCTTATACATTGGAGAAGGAATATACATATACGTTTATACATATAAATACTTGTCATCAATTTGGTCTAGGTTCCCTTTCAACTAGTGTCAATAAATCAAACAATAAGAATTTATTAAACACTATATGCTAGATCTTGTGGTAAGCGTTGAGGATACAAAGGCAGACAAACAAAGAAAAAGACTGCAACTTCCACCTTCAGTGAGTCATCTCTCCTTTGCTATAACTTTCTGCTTTCAAGATTTTAGTAGGAGAGACAACATGTAAAGAAATAGGCCACAAGATACATGCAGAATAGATGGCAGGTAAACTTGGAAGGGAAAGTGAGGGAGATGAAGAAAAATCATGATTTTCATTTAGTTACACTTTTTTTTTTTTTAGGTTTTTACAAGGCAAATGGAGTTAAGTGGCTTGCCCAAGGCCACACAGCTAGGTAATTATTAAATGTCTTGAGACCAGGTTTGAACCCAGGTACTCCTGACTCCAGGGCCGGTGCTTTAGCCACTGCGCCATCTAGCCACTCCATTTAGTTACATTTTTGTTCAAAAGCCCTCTTCCCCAATACTTACCCCTCTGTTCTAGCTAGGCTAGTCTTCTTACCACTCCTGCTTCACATTAGCTTCCTTTCTACATCTATGCCTTTGCTCATGCTGGTTCCCTAGAACACCCTTCCTCATCATCCCTGCCAATTCCATTACTACCCACCATTTAAGGTTCTGCTAAAGGCTTTATAAAATCTTTCCTGACTGCTTTTGTCCTCACTGGCTTCCCTTTCTCTGCCTTCCTATAGCACTTACAGTCTTTTCTGCAAGACTTTAGTTCCAACTTATATACTATTTGTTGAGTATTCATTGGAAGGCAGCTGGGTAAGGGGGCAACCAGCTAGACCTTGGAGGAAGGGGAAATCTGGGTTCAAATTTCACTTTGGCACTATTTGTGTGGTCATAGGTAAGTCATTGAAGTTCTTTGAGTCTATTTTCTCATCTACAAAATGGGAATAATAACAACCTGTGGTATCTGATTTATAGGATGCTGTAAAATGAGATAATATATGTAAAGTATGTCATAAACTTTAAGCACTACATAAATGTCAGCTCTTATAATTATGTGACTTACTCATCTCTTCAAATAGATCCTGCAGTTTTAAGAACATTTTGAACAATGAGAGCCCAAGTTGACTTGCCCAAGGTCACACAACCAGTAGGTCAGAAGCAGGACTTTAAGCCAGATCTTCCTCTTTCCAAGGCCAGTTCCCTTTATGTACTTTTCCAGGCAGCCTCTATAAATGCAAGTGGAGGGGGGGGGGGCTGGAGTGTGTGGAAATTCTGAGCCTTGGGGCAAAGTCCAACCTGGGCTAGTCATTTCTCTCTTTAAAACTATTGGCTAATCACTAAATGTTCAAATCTTCTTCTGGAAGCCCCTGGGTTTGTTTACACTTTAGCTGTTTAAGTTAATTACCCTGCAATCTGCTTTCTTCTCATTTCTAAATGGAGCTAAACCAGTTTAGGGAGCCACCCGAGCTGAGGCCCTGAGAGGGGGAAAGGAGAAGGAGAAAGAGCTTATTATATTTGTGGGCAAAAAAAGGCCCATCCCCTTTTATTTGGGGGTGATTTAAGGAGTGCTGAAAAGCCTGCTGGCCCCCAAACTCTCCCCTGCCAAACAGTCACCAGATTGGAACTCCCACCTTTAGCACATGATGTTTCCCAATATCCCCTCCAGCCCTTGAGGCATTAGGCCACTACTTCTACTTCAAATTAATCTCTTTTTCTTAGAAAACAGTAAAGAGCAACAGCTTCTCTGTCTGGTTAGTCACTTCCAGTGCAGTAGCACCTGATTATAATAAGTGGGGACACACACTTTGTCTAGAAAGAGGACTGAATTTAAAGTCAGAGTGGGACCTGAATTCAAATCCTACCTCTGACTCTCATGACCTGTTGACCTTGGACATGTCACAGAACTTTTATGGGGCCATTTACTCTTCTGTAAAGTGAGGGACTTGGTGACCCTGAAAGTCTCTTCCGGATCTAAATCCATCTATGACCACTGAGATAGATCTCTTTTTCCTTTAACAATGATCCTATAAAAAGTCCATCTTTCCCTAGCTTGGATGGGTGTACATGTCATGGGATGGGAAGTATTATCTTTGAGATCAGGGGGCACTTGAGTTTGAGAACAATGATCATCCTCTTTCCTTCTTCTCCCCCAACCACATATACACTTTCTAGCTATGTGGTCAGAGACAAGTCACTCAGTCTCTCAATTTCTTAATCTATTAAATGGAGATAATATACCCGAAGTATCTTCCTCACAAAGTTGTTTTGATATATCAATGGATATGTCCAATTGGATATATATCATTGGAAGGAAGTGGAAATAGGAGGTCATTATTATGAATCTTAATTAGAGATCCCCTCTGCCTCTGTGAAAGAGCAGGATTTCAAAAATTGAGAGGGTTCCTTTGGAACCTACATGACCAATATATGGGTGTGGTCTTGTAGGGATGCTTTCGTTCTCTCACCAACCTGTTCTCAGATTTTTTTTATTTTTGTTTTTAAATTGTGTCTTCTATCTCACTGAGGTTGAAGGTACAGTGACCATTCAGGGGCTTGATGCTTATGAAAACTTTAATTTGGTTCATTCTTCTGAAATAGGCTAAGCTTGAACCTTCTTAGGCAGTCTGCTCCCCAGCAGTTCACCATATTGATGCCAGACTTAGTTCATCTAATCAGCTTTAGCCTTGCTACAGTCAAAAAACTGAAATTCCTCAGTCTCCTCAACAACAGAGACTATGGAAACAAACCATCATCCCTGTTATTGTTCTCAGTTCTGATCAATCTCTCTAGACCCACTTCCATCCATCCTTTGACAACCAGCACCAACATTGGCACCACTAACCTTCATCTAACTCTAAATGAAAGAACAAGGGACCAAGTGCCAGAAATCCAGCACATCCTTGACCCTTGCCGGCCTACGTGGACCCAAAATGGAGAAAAACATTCTTCCTTCTGACTCCTTTCCTCCAAAAGTCTCTCCAAGCAGTGTTAGAAGTCCAAATTCATAAATGCCACCAACTAATGAACTCTGGGATAGCATCTACTTGAATTTCTTCTCTATAACAACATAACTACCACACTAATATTTTTTATTATCAGATCTGGCTTACCATTTCAGCCAATCCACATTTTATTTTCCAACATGCTATTTCTTCCAGCTTTGCCATCTTCAAAATGGAAAAGCCTGGCATCAATATCTTCATCTAAGTCATTGGTAAGAGTGTTAATTAAGTAGCATCAGTGTCTAGGATACAGATCTCTAGGGAATGCCACTAGAAACATCCTTTAAGTGAAATAGAAGGCTCTCCTTGAGTATTCAGCAAGTTCTGTCTTTGAATCCTGGTAGAGGAGAGGGTGAACCCCATGTATAGAGAAGCTCCAAGTACAGGGAGGGCATTGTCTTTGGTAGTTCAATGGAAGTATAATACACATCTCTAGTATAATACACTTCTTCCCCCCTCCACCCTGAAACCTTCTCCAAGGGAGACTTTCATTCCTATTAGGACAGGAAGCAGTAAGTTAGACCAGAGGCCAGCACTCTGCTGTCCTCAGAGAGAGGGGATATTGTGCTAGAATTATATTTATGTAGACCCTTAAATATTATTCTATGGCATATGATTGTGTTCTGGTCACTTCATCACTTTGAGGGCAAGAGGGATTCCAAATTCTATATCCAAAGTTACTAATCTTACAATGAACATACAAAAAGAATAAGAAAAATTTATTTATCCAAGTAGTAGGTAAATTTCATGAAATATTATTTTTCTGTAGGAAATAATGAACACAAAAAATTCAGAGAACCATGGTTAACTGATGAAGGTGAAACAGGAAAACTATATGTGCAAAAATTGAAACTGGTCTTAGAATCGGAAGAATCATTTTCCTGAATTCAAATCCAGACTCAGGTCTCTTCTTGCTGTGTGTGTCGTGGGCAAGTCACTTCACCCTATTTGTCTCAGTTTCTCATCTGTAAATGAGTTAGAGAAGGAAATGGCAAACCATTTTAGCATCGTTGCCAAGAAAACTCCAAATGGGATCCCAAAGAATCAGGTGACTCAAAAACGATTGAAAAAAAGAAGGGGGAGGGGAATAAAACAGGAAGCTATGAAATTGAAATGACCAAACTTGAATCTACAGACAGCAGGATTAGGGGACTATGAATATTGAATATTGTACTACCATCAGATTTGGTTAATGTGTAGGCTAGTTTTATTGAACTGCTTCTTCCTCCCTCTTCTCTTATTTTTTGATACAAGAGGTAGCTTGCTGGATAAGAGATGGGAGAGGCATATATTTGAAAAGAAGATATTAAAATATATCAATAAAAATCTAAAAATAACAATATTTTCTAGAATTTTGCTTCAAATGTCACATAATACTCTGTATCTCTCATGGAATGGAAAGTAAAGGTAAATAAGAAGAGCTTACTATGTTCTAAGCTAAACTGGTGCTAAGAATAGAAAAGGGAAGGGGCAGCTAGGTGGTGCAGGGATAAAGCACTGGCCTTGGAGTCAGGAGTACTTGGGTTCAAATCTGACCTCAGACACTTAATAATTACCTGGGTGTGTGGCCTTGGGCAAGCCACTTAACCCCATTGCCTTGAAAAAAAAAATAGAAAAGGGAGATGGTCCCTCCTCTCAAAGAGTTCACGTTGTAATTGGGGAAGTTGACATGTACAGGAGAGTTCAGTGGCAGAGATGGAAAAACCTAATGTTTTTAGGGTATAGAAGAGGTGAAAGAAAAGATCCAAGCTTCTTTAAGGTAACTTGTTGGGAAGGGGAGATCCTTGTGATCTCTGCATTGGTAGGGTGTGAACTAAGGTGGATGAGGAATGGAAGAAGGGGTCCTGCAGATATTTTTTCTATTCTGATCATATTCCATTCTGCACACTAGTTGCAATGTAGTGATTGTATACTTGTATATGTGTCATTATTCTCCTTTCTTCTCCAATTAAATTTTAAGTTCTGTTAGGACTGGTATAGTGTTTTAATTATATTCTTATTTCTCCCAGCATCTAGGATAGAGTTTTTGTACACAATAGACACAATAGACTTTTGAAGGAATATAAATAGTTTATAACAACATGCAACCAAATATTATATGATATGGAACAGATTGCAAAAATCCTTGTTGAAGTTTAAAAAGGGAGAGATTTCTGGGTATCAGGGTAAACTTTAAGCCCAGGACAGCTTCTTCCTTGTCACTCATTTGGCAGTCTCTTTTTCTGCCTAACTCAGTTTCCATGTATACAGAAAAAATTCATGTTTTGTACTTTTTCATTAGCCAGTTCCTTATTTTGACCTATCCCAAAGGTTGAAATGCTTCTGATATATGGATTTTTACCTGTTTAAGGGATGGATTAAAGCACCATTACCCCCCAAATCAGCAACAGTATCTTATTCTTCTTGCAATTTTTCCAAAGGGAATAACTTGCCCTCCTGCTATTAATCTTTTATATTTATTGTTTTGTGTATATCAGCTATCTGACACAATCTTCTAATGCCTTTTGTAGATTTCCTCTAGTTCAAATTGCTTTCATTATGATATTCAATGCCTGCCCTTAGAGATATTCCTTGAGAGTTCTGCCCTGCCACCTATGATTCCAACCACAGCAATAGCTGCTACACATACTACTGTGTGCAGGTCTTCTGCCACAGTATTCTATCAAACACCGTGTTCATTCATGACAACTATAATTAATATTATATAATTTAAAATTATTCTGTTTCAGTATAATTAGTCTGCTAAAGTTGGATTCATGTAGTCAAGCTCAAAAGGTTTTTTGGAATTCTAGTCCAAGTATGTCTTTCTCCTTCACAAAATTATTTGAGGCTTTGGTGCTATTTTTATTATCTATTTTATCAATAAATATAATTTTTAGAGTTTGAATGACCTGAGTTTCTTTAGTGACTCCTTGACTTCTTATCTTATGCCTATGCCATTTAATTTAGATTTAGGTATGCAATTATTTTGTTTTATCCCAGACAATTCATTCTTGGGTGACTTGAGTGGGGGTGGGGCACTCAAATGGCAGCATGTGGCCCTTTCCTATAGCCAGTATGATTTGTTTTCAATTTTGTTGAGTAATCAATGGAAGTCACAGGACTGTAGAATCATAGGAAGTTCATTTCATGAATACTCATGGTATATGTGTGTGGTGGTGGGGAAGGGGGGAATAGAAAGGGGAAGAGAAGAGCAAAGAGGGAGCTTCTAGAAACCAACACACTGAGAATATATGGCTGAGATGGAGAAAAGAAATGCAAAAACTAGCATATTTGTAATTTTCTAAGCACGTCTCTGTCAAGTAAAATTGCTCTGTATTCTCTAATAGCTCTCTGTATTACCACACAGCAAAAGAACACAGTTAAATACAAAATATAACAACCAATGTTATAAAGTCATAGAATCTTGAAACCGGGAGATATTTCAGATGCTATCTAGTCCAACTCATGATACCAGAAGAAGAATCCTCTCCATCACATTTCCAACCCCTGTTCAAGACTTCACTCAAATACTTCATAAGAGAAAGATTTTATTCTCTACTGTAGTAACCCAATCCACCTCTGTTCTAAAGGATGACCCAAGTCATCAAGAAAAGTTCTATTTTCTAGTCAAACTATGTTTTTTTGGAGAAGTATTCTTAAGAAAATATTATCTCCTGAAGCAGAATCACTGTCTATGAACTTAAATGTTTGTATGGAGTTGCACACTCTAGAAACATTACTAGATAATGGGGGTGGAGGGGAAAAGATGCAAGAGATGGAAGGTAGGAAGCAAAGAAAAATAAAAGAATGCTAAGGTTTGGTCTTCCCTCAAAGATCAGGCAGAAAGTAACTCTTCAGAAAATGAAGAGAAAGGGTAGACCCATAGCCCCTACCCACCTCATTGCATCTTCCTGGGTACCTCAGAGAAGCAAGAGGGTTCAAAGTAGGCAAGACCAGAGAGAAGTTCTTTGAAATACAAATGTTCCTCCTCCGACTCAATTTCACCAATGGAAATTTATTTGAGTTATAAACACCTCTTTAAAAATGAACTGTCTAAAGATATTGGTAATTCCCATCTTACTATGAATTGTTCCAGTCCTATGACCTGAGATTTCTGGAGATAAGTTTCAATTCAATTTAACTAATATTTCATTTGGATCTGGCGGGGAGCAAGGTAAGGGAAAAAGGTAATTTTATACCATGGGGTATTGATGAGAAGGATGGATTTAGTAAAGGCCTGGGTTGAGGGGTGGTTTATATTGCTAGAAAAGATCTTTAGGATATTGATTGACTCAGGTAGGAGATCAGGACTCTAGGAGGTAGGAGTGAGGCACAGAAAGAAAGATGGGAAGGCTGCAGAGACAAGCTTAGTCAGCTTCCCAGTTTCACTAAGAGTGGGTCCTGGCTTTAGAAGGACCTATATGTATTGCCACAAATGGTGGGAATTCTAGGCATTGTGTTCAATCTTTGAGAGGAGCTGGGGGTTGGTATATGATTTCAATCAGATTACCAAACAGTGGGATAAACTCTGAAGAGATTGGAGTGGTACCTCAAGGGGAAGAGGTCTCAAAGCTGCCCAATGTGATGAATTACTCCTAATCCTCTGTCAGGATGATCTTTTGATGCTATTAAATTCTGAGTTGGTTGCTGGAGCAGGCATGGAAGGGAGCTGGCCCCTGGCTGTTTGTGATGGAGAGTACAAAACGTGCAAAGAATAGAGTGTGATTGGCAGATTTGGAGTGATTCATGTTGTAAGTTAGGGAAAGAAAGTGATTAGTTGGTGACTTGTGTTCCTGAAAAGCACTGCTTTTCTCTACTGGAGAATGAATCAAAATGTATGAATGGGGGCAAGTATTTGGGTGCAAATCCCTGGGTTTCAGGTTCATATCTCTGGAGGATGGGGTGCTCCTTCAGGCGAACCTTTATGAAAGCATGGAAGGATGCAACCTCCTTTTTTGGGGAATGGGACATCTTGGGATATTAAGGACAAAATGATCAACCTTTCTACTGAGTTCTCCAGGTCCCACCTTACCTAATAAATACCACTGGAAGGGAAAGGAGAAGAGGCTTATGAGAAATACTTATATTTCTGAGTATTTTGGGCTAAGCAAGTTACATAGATGGGGGTATGCAAAACATGCAAACGATGCTTATTATTTTTGAGTCTACAGTGTAGGTATTTTTGTTTTGGAATACATCAAGGATCAAAATGCCTTCTTGTGATGGCTTAGTGAGGTGAAGAATTAATATTAGTGATGAAATCTCATGTGGCGGCTGCCATCAACATCCCAGAGAACAGATTCAGCTATCCCTATCGCTGTCTCTCCCCTCACTCAAAGTTTTAAAAAAATGACTTTAATTACTGATATAAAGTAAAACAATTACTTGTTGTTTGGCTCAGAATTGCTGGAAATTAATAAATATTTTGGAAATTATTTGGTAAATTCTAATTACTTAGCAAAAGTAATTAAAATATTTATAAGAGAACACCCATAAAATACCACTGAGCAAATACATTACTCAATAAATGGCTTAATTAGTATTTCATTACTAGAAATTAATCTCAGTTACTAAACATTACTACAAATTACGTTCAGGACAGGGAAATTATTTTACTGCTATTAATGATTTCAATTATCAAGTTTGTGCAAATGTAATTCCTTCCCCCTCCCCAAATCCCCACTTGGACTCTCCTCCCTCCGGCTAATTCTCATGTTTTGGGTCTGATATCAGGATGCTTGGTGCCAGGCTTTAGCAATCTTCTTCCTTGGGGGATCCCCAATGCACAGATTAACTCAGTTTATTTCTTAGCTGTCTCACTGAAATACAGGCCTCTTGGTGTCTCTTAATCAGTTGAAAATCCAGCTCTGGGTGGGGGCAGACAGATCTCTCACTGCAGATATACCCTCCTCCTGAGTTTTCTAAATCACCAGGCCAAGCTCAGAGTCTATTTTAGCACTCCCAGGTTGGGGGGTACTGCCACTCACCCTATTGTTACTAGTTTAGTTACTGACTAGTAGGGCTCAGCAGCTGCCATTGACACTCAGGTCCTCTGAGAGGCAATCTGGGCTTCCAACCTGAAGAGGGCAATGGTGAATGTGGCCCTAGAGGCAATCTGGCAAAGAAACTAGTAGTTTTCCACTAGGGAAAGGAATAGAAGACACATATTTCTTCTCATTCCTCAAATTTCCTTTAACCACACACCAGATGCAATAGCACTTTAGACCTCTCCTGCTTAATTGTACATTATTTTATACTGTTATTTGTATTATATAGTGGTAGTGTAGTTTAGTGAATAGTCAGGAATTGAAGTTGGGAAGCCTTGAGTTCCAAATTGCCATACTTCCTAGCCGTGTGACTTTGGGCAAATCATTTAACCTCTATTTCACACATCTAAAGTAAAATAATTCCCTAGGATAGGACTTATTGACTAAATTGGAGATGGATAGGGTTCCACATAGATGGCGGAAACTCAGTTCAGGAATCCTTCTGAAATCATAGTTCCTCTAGTAGCCACTTATTTGGCACTGGTTATTGGTGGAGCAGTCTCCCTCAATTGCATCACAGCAGTTACTGTATATTTATCTTTTAAGAACTTTAAGAAAAATCACTTAGGAGCTTTCAGAGATGAAATATGAAGAAACCAAGATTTTGACTTCTAGTTTTTTAAACTCAAGGACATGAAATGTCATTGATATGGGCAATTTATTGATATTAGTTGCAACCCTCTCATCGTTTTGGTAGATGAGTTGCTAGGGCTAAAAATCTCATCAGCTTATGAACCACCTTGGTGATGCCTCAAACTTAGCAAGACTGGTGCTTGGACAACAAATTGGATCCATCACCAGATCCTCACTTGTAGGCATTCTGACTCATTAGGACCTAATAGAGGTGATATCCTATGTTGGTCAAGTTTTGAAGAACCCAGGGTCATCTCCACACAAAGAATCCTACTACAAAGAATACTACTGAAATTAAGAAATATTTTGGAAATTATTTGGTAAATTCTAATTACTTAGCAAAAGTAATTAAAATATTTATAAGAGAATACTCATAAAATAATGTCCACCTCTTCATGACTCTCTTTGGTGTTTTCTTGGCAAAGATGCTAAAGTGGTTTGCCATTTCTTTCTTCAGCACATTTTACTGATGAGGAAACTGAGGCAAAAGGGTTAAATGGCTTGTGTAGGGTCACGCAACTAGGAATTATCTGAGTCAGATTTGAATTAAAGAATATGAATCTTCCTGACTTCAGGGTCAGTGCTCTATCTACTATGCCATCTAGCTGCTGTCACACCAAGAATAAGGCATCGTAAAAGGCCTTCAGAAGAAGCTCCTATACTCAATAGGTACATAATAAATGTTTATTGAATTGAATTTCTTTTCTATAATGGCTTCACAGAAATGAATGACAGAGGGGCGGCTAGGTGGCGCAGTGGATAGAGCACTGGCCCTGGAGTCGGGAGTACCTGAGTTCAAATCCGGCCTCAGACACTTAATAATTACCTAGTTGTGTGGTCTTGGGCAAGCTACTTAACTCCATTTGCTTTTCAAAAACCTACAAAAAAATGAATGACAGAAAAGCACTTATTAAATGCTTACTATGAGCCAAACTCTGTGCTTAGTGTGTGTGTATGTGGTGGGGGGGAAGAAAAGTGAAGATAATTTCTGCCCTCAAGGAACTTACATTCTAATGAGGGAGACAACACAGAGAGCAGTCATGGCAAGAGAATGGCATTTTGGGTTGAAAAGTTTCAGGGGCATTGAGTGGAGCCATAAGGCAATAGAGTGATATACCTTGTCTAGTCACCATGGCGATGTTGAATTGATTATGGTTTCAGAACCAGAAAGATATGGACAGGAGTGGGCTAAGGTACCTAGAGGCAAGGTGGTTGGTGAGGTGTTGAGGTAGTAAAGTGATGCCATGGTTAACCTCATCTAGCTGATTCCATGTGAGTCACTCAACAATCAGGATCTAGGCACTCCAGGATGTTGACTGCAGAGATGAAATGGTTAAGTCTTCTAGAACATGGTCTTTGGTATGGGTGGCAGGGAAACAGTTGAAAAGAAGGTGAAACAGCAAACTATCATCTTACATATCTCACATATATGTTTCATCTCCCAAACTGGAGGATAGGACTGAACATTGCTTCTATTCTCCATGGTGGGCATCACAAGATATCCTGGTATCGTCCCCACCTACATATTCAGTAATTGTTGGCCTCACTCAGCTCATGACTGATAGGGTGATGGTGTTGCCTATCTTGAAGAGAACCTGTTGTCAACCAAATCACAATAATGATAATTCACATTTACATAGCACAGTGAGATTTACACAACTTTCTTTTCAATATCCTTGCAAGGTAGTACAACTATAATTGCCTCCATCTTTTAAATGAAGAAACTGAGGTTCAGTGAGGTTAAATAGTAACTATAATAACTAGTACTTACAGAGCCCTTTAAAGTTTACAATGTTCTTTATAAAGATTGTCTCATTTTATTTTTATAACAACCCTGCATCTTAGGTATTATTATCGTTTCGCTATTTTACAGATGGGGAAACTTAAAAAGAGGTTATGTGACTTGCTCAGGTTAAATATCTAGGAAGAGTCCGAGGCAGGATTCAAACTTCATTTCTGACTCCATGCTTTACCACCATGGCTGCTCTTGAACTGAGGTCTTCCAGACCCTGAAGTCAGCTCTCTACCTACCATGCCATGACTTCCTCCTCTGAACTAAGTAAGTTGGTTCATTTTTTTCCCCTATAAATTTAATAAACATCAACCAAAGCAAATATCCAAACATATCAAAGGAAAAGTTCTAGTTTTTCTTTTACTCTTCCTGGAGTTGTTTCCGTTTTTTTTTTTTTTTGCAAGGCAATGGGGTTACGTGACTTGCCCAAGGTCACACGGGCAGGTAATTATTATGTGTCTGAGGCCGGACTCCAGGGCGGGTGCTCTATCCACTGCACCACCTAGCTGCCCCTTATGGAGTTGTTTAAACAAAGGTTAGATGTACTTTTCTGAGTTATCATGGAGCAGATATTCATTCAAGAACAGGTTGGACTAGACCTCCTGGGGTCCATTTCAACTCAGTGATTCTGAGGAAAATATTACATATCAAAAATGTTTTTCTTCTCTATACTTCTCAGACTGCCTGGCTTCCATTCTTTTTCTCCTTCCTCTTTTCTTCCATTTCTTTTTCCTTTCTTCTTACCTTCTTTCCTTTCTCTCTGTCTCCCTCTTTTCATTTCCTTTCCCTTTCTCCTTTCTCTCCCTTTCTTTTCCCTTTCCATTCCTATCCTTTTCCCTTTGCCCTCCCCTCCCCTCCCCTCTCCTCTCCTCTTTTCTTCTTCCCCTTCCTCCCCCTCCTTTCCTTTTTCTTTTTCCTTTCCTTCCTTTCCCTCTACTAATGCGCGTCAGCACCTTCTCTATGGAACACAGAAGTGACTCCATGATTGCTGTATGTCCACCCAGACAGCAAGTGTCCATGTGTCTTTCCAGTTTTGAGGCACATGTGCTTCTGCTGGTGTTTCCAACTAGCCTTAAGCTTTCCCTTCTGTAGGGAAAATGCACAATAAAGTTCAATTGCTCTGTGCATTACTGGCCTGTTTCATTCTTTGGTTTCACCTTTTAGTCTCCTTTTAGTCCCCAGGCTGCCATTTGGGGCTGGGCCACTAGCCTTCCTTCTTTGTGATCCTCTCACAGAGCCAGGCCCAAAAGAGGAGTTCCAAAAATCCTAGTAGGCTGATTGAGTCAGCAGCCTTGAAGAGAAAGTCTACTGGAAACGAGAACAGAATTTTGGCTGGAGGAGCCTGTCCCTGATGCCTTTTGTATGCCAACCATTCCCATGGTCAGGGACTACAGGGAAATGGATTCTAAATCCAGGGGTAGTCCTGAGGACAGAAGAATCAATCCTCCCCAAATCAAGTCCTCCCACCTTTTCATTTAATCCTCCCACTCTCTTTCTTCAATTCCTGTGTCCTGGATCTAGGGACATGGAGACTCAGTGGAGGGAGGGAGGGAGTGGGTGCCATATGGGTGGGTAGGGAAGTATTTTGTAGTCTTGCAAGGAGGAGTTGGCCAGTTTGAACTTCCTTGCATCCTGAATGGCCTGTTCAGCATGGCCAGGAACTGTGACCTAGAGAAGCCACTCATTAATGTGTCTAACACATGCTCATTCACAGATATACATTTTCATGACAACCTGAAGGGGAAGGGAATAACAGGAAGAGAGAGTTGCTCTGGGGACTTGAAATCATTTAATTTCTGAAAGTGGAGTCTGATCCATTCAATAACCATGGCAATTACATTATCTACTGGCATGGGAAAGGTGGGGGTAGGGAGGAGCTGGGGAGTGCAGCTGAACCAGGAAACAAATGGAATGGGGTTCCATTTTTCTAGGTTCTCCCTTAAGTTTCCAAGTGGGATACACTCCATAGCTTTGCCTTTAGGGTCTGCTTAATGCCTACTAAGACTGCCCATTGAGCCTCCTAAGATGTCTAGTCTTTTTTTCTCCTTTTCCATCTGGCTCTCTCTCTACCATCCCTTAGGGATGCCAGGCAGACAGGTCCTTTCAAAACTGCTTTATTCTTGTGCTTTACTAATGTCTACTTTAATTAACTGAATTCAAAAGAGAGACTATCATAGATCACAGAACTGGAAGGAATCTTAGAGTACATCAAGTCCAACCATTATTTTATAGATGAGGAAACTGAGGCACAGGGAACTTAGATAATCTACCCAGGATTACACAGCTAATAAGTATCTGAGAGAGGTTATCTTGACTCTCGCTATGGTTTATCAGGTTGAGGATGAGAACACAGCTCATAGTTTTTATACCTGGAGGAAAACTTATAAGGCACCTAAGTCCAACCCATTCATTTAAAAATTTTTTATTTTTTCCAATTATATGCAAAGATAAGCTTTCAATAATCATTCATCCTTTTGTAAGTTTTTAAGTTCCACATTTTTCTACCACCCTCCCCCTTCCCCTTCCCCATGGCAGGTATCAATCTGATATAGGTTGTATATACATACAATCATATTTAACACATTTCCATATTAGTCATTTTGTGAAAAAAAGAATAGGACTAAGGAGAAAAAACCCATGAGGAAGAAAAGAATTAAAGAAGTTTTAAAAAGTGAACATTGCTCTCCATTCAGATTCATTTTTCCCCCTCTGGATGTGAATAGCATTTTCCATGACAGGTCTCTCAGGATTGTCCTTGATCATTGAACTGCTGAGAAGAGCTGCATCCATCATAGTTGATCACAATGTTGCTGTTACTATATAAAACATTCTCCTGATTCTGCTCACTTCACTCATGCAAATCTTTTCAGGATTTTCTGAATCTGGTTGCTCATGATTTCTTACAGAACAATAGTTCTTCACATTAATATACTTGCTCATCCATTCCCCAATCAATGGGCATCCCCTCAATTTCCAATTCTTTGTCACTCCAAAAAGAGTTGCTATAAATATATTTGTCCATGTGAGTCCTTTCCTTTTTTAATGACCTCTTTGCCAACCCAACCCTTTCTACAGATAAGGAAATTCAGGTTCAGACACTGTGAGTGGTCCAAGGTCAAAAGGGTGTCAATGACAGAGCCAAGATTCCAGCCCAAGACTGCTGACTCCAAACTAGCATTCTTTCTATTGCTTCATGCAATATATTTAAAAAAGAAAAACTTTGGGAGATGTGGCAGGAGAGAGAAGTCCATGAGTATCTCAAGTCTTATAAGGAAATGTTAGTTCTTTAGCAGGAGTCATCATAGTCTTCTTCTTCTTCTTCTTTTGCAACTCAGTGGGGTTAAGTGGCTTGCCCAAGGCCACACAGCTAGGTAATTATTAACTGTCTGAGGTCGGATTTGAACTCAGGTACCCCTGACTCCAGGGCCGATGCTCTATCTACTGTGCCACTTAGCTGCTCCTCGCCAGTCTTCTATTCTTGGCCAGGAGTGAGTAGATTGTTTTCTTTATGCAACAGAGAAAAAAGGGTCAGGCAACCTTAGAACTCAGAGAGAAAGAGAGAGTCAACTTCTCTGTTTAGTGAATATGCTGGATAAGTTCCAACTTTAGCTCTCTTTGGATATACCCAAAAGAGAGTCAGTAGTGGGCATTCTCAAGTGGCCAATGGGATTCCTACCTCAAGATGGCTTACTGGGGAGAGGGGCTTACTGTCTTCCCTTCATTGTCCACTCACACCTCAACCCTGTGGTTTTTGTTTTTATACTTTGCTGGAATTACTCTCCAGAGTCACCAGTGGTTTCCTTGTGGCCAGATCCAATTATCTTTTCCTTAGTTCTAATGCTACTAGAATCTCATTCCCTTGAAACTCTCTCCTCTCTTGACATCTATGACAGTTCATTATCCTGATTCTTCTGCTATCTCTCTTATTATGACTCTGTCTCCTTATTGGCTCCTTTTCCTTACTTTCCCAAAATAGCCTAAATGACTGTCTCTATAGTTTTTTTCATTCCTTTCCCTAACCTGAAATATCTTCTCCTTTCTTCTTGACCTTTCCAATTTCTACCCATTTAGACCAAGTTCAGATTTCATACCTAATCACTCTATAGTGGTAACACCCTCTTAGATCACTAATAATCTATTCTATCCATTTGATTTGCAGATACCTCATATATTCTTTCAATTTCGTTTGGACTTTTTTGGAGGTCTATTGCTTTGTTAACATTTTGTAACTTTTCTCCTAAAGCATTTTTCTTTTTTGAACTTTTCTTTGGGAGCTCTAATTTTGTTAATTTTTCCTTTTGATTCTTTTGTTAAACATTGAAACCATTTTGGGGGTAGTTTTCATTGTCATCCTTTTTCTTTTCTTTTCTGGGATTCTAGTTAGTTATTACAATACTATTTTCTTCTCATGGAGAAATCTCTTGGTATTCTCATTAGATTAGAAATCTCTTACTCATCCAATCAATATTTCTGCTTGTTAAGTTTTTCCTTGCAAGGATTTCTTTCTTTTCCCTCTGTTGGACTTTTTAAAATTACTATTTAGCTTATTTCTCACTGCTTTAGGTGATGTAGTAGATACAATCTTTCACTTGAGTGTCTTGCTAGCCAGAGTTGATACTATTCACTTGGCTTTTGTTATATGCTGCTTTGTAGTATTAAACTTTTTAGTTGTATATGACCTCTTTTACAGCTACATGTTGAGCTCCTTGAAAACAAGTTTTATATTTTGTTGTATTTCCCACATCACTTAGACCAGTACTATACATACAAAAGGCTCCTGATTAATATTATTTTTGCTGACTATGACACACACATTTATGATGTTATGGTTGACTGAGCACTTTCCTCTCAATAATTCAACTAGGTGGGTAGGGCAAGCATGATTACTTTCCTTCTAAAGATGAGGAAACCAAGTTTTAATGCAGATAACCGACTTACCCAAGATCATACAGATACTGAGTGGCCAAGGCAGATTTCAAAGTTTGGTTTTCCAATTACAGATCCAGTGCTCTTTACAGAAGAAAGATCCTTATCAGGAGACATGGTCTTCTCTAGTCTGAGTTTCTCTTTTGTGAAAGAAAGATCTCATGGAATGGAGGTAAAAATCTCCTCAAGATCAAGGTCAGTCCAAGGCTCATAGGCTTGCCAGGGGAATTACTGTGTTCTGGAAGGGCCTCAGAGAAAATGTCACAGAATGACAAAGAAGGAAGATAAAAAAGCAGGGAGGAGGCCAGAGGGGAAATTCTACTGTCCTTTTGTACCAGCCTCTGTGCCAGATCATGTGGGCAATGACTGGGGATGACATTTCTGCCCCATTATCCATGACCTGGCCATGAAAGACCCCATATACCCAACTTTATTCTGGTCGAGGAGGGGATTTGGGAAGAAGGAAAGTTTGTCAAGTCCTGGAGTTTGTCTGCCACATCTTTAATCAGTCTGCAGCTAATTAGCTGCCTCTCCCCAGCCAGAAGGAGAGTCATTAATCATGGCAGGCAAGAGCCATCAGCTTCAGTACCTTTGGGCTTCAGGAAAGCCCCCGGCTCCCTGGGTGGGCCCTACTAGAGCATTGTGATGGCACAGAAAAGATGTGGGAGGTGTTGACAGGTTTGGCAGCTTTGGCCAGGGACCTCAGCCCCTTCCTAGGCAGGCAAAAAAACAGGCACGTTAGTCAGTGGGTGATCAACTCTCCTTGGAAGGAAACAAAATGCTGGGGCAAAGGAGACACAGGGTCCCAGTCCAGTTCTTCCAGGGCAGGTAAGGGCATTCAGAGCTTCCACAAAGCTGAGTTGGGAACCCTTCTCTTAAGGCCTCATTTTGTCCTAGTTTAGGGAACCATCACTTGAGGCACAATGGAGGAGAATGGGACAAGAGGATGGAAGAGGGACTCTCTGGAGTCTGAACAGCTATCCCAGGGTCCAAGGCATGGAGCAGTGTCCAAAACTCATATCAGAGTCCTTCTAAGGGCTAGTAGACTAGGCAGAACTTCTACTCTCCAGACATTTTTAGGAGATTACCTTCTGGTATTCTGGAATAATAAAGCAGAGACCATCATCAATGGCTGTGCTTATAACATTTGTAACTTGAAAACTACTTAACAATCAACTGGACAAAAAATCCCCCCAAAATACCAAGAATCAACTGGACAGTGACAGCTAGGTGGCACAGTGGATAGAGCACTGGCCCTGAGTCAGGAGGACCTGAGTTCAAATGTGAACTCAGAGACCTAATAATTACTTAGCTGTGTGGCAAGTCACTTAACCTCATTGCCTTGCAAACAGGAAAAAAGAATCAACTGGAAAGAACTTTGAATAGCTGAAAAATCAAGGAGAGACTCTGAGAACAAATAGTCAAATGTATTGTACCCCACTCTTCATAGAAGCATGGTAGGAGGCTGTTAGAGTAGAATGAGATTATATATATATATATTACATGCATACAACATATATACATTGCCAAACATAGGCACTGATGGTAGCATGTGTTTTTACTTAATTGCTTTTCTTTGTTTCAGAGGAAGGTTCAGTCTGTAAAGGGTGGGATGTAGAGGGAGAAGGTTCTTCAGCATGATGTAAAGACCAAAAACATTGATGAAATTTATTTAAAAAAACACACCAGAATCAACTGGACAGCTTATCCAGGTGTATGTTAATCATGCAACTCTCTTATTCTTTTGGACTATGGTCAGCAAGAAAATCGCTAAGGGGGAAAATGGCCAAGTTAAGAGAAAATTGCTCAGCAGAGTGGTCTTAGGGAAAGGAGGCCCAGCCAACAGGAAGTTGTATGTAGACTGTTACTTCAGTTTGTCTCTTTGCCATCCCGTGGACCATCCCATGGAGCTAGTGCCTAATAAAGTTAAACACAGTAAAAATGCTCTGATAATTGTTCTGATTGGGGTAGCAGTAGTCTTTCTTGACACAGACTATGTCTGCTCTAGACACACTCCCCTTTTCTTGCCTGGAACTTATGCCCCATTCTTTTTCTTGGAGTTTTTTGTGTCTGGAACCTTTCTACTAAAGCATTCTTATTCAACTTCCATAATTGGTGGCTCTCTGCCTGTGACATTAGAAGTGGGAAACCAGTTAGATATGCCTTCTGGAGAGGGCACTCTTCCCTATAAAACTCCTGCCTCTTGTCCATATCGCTAAGCTGCCCTGTAAGACAGAGATGGGACCTAGGCATTCTCATGCTGAGCTAGGAGGAATAATAAGAACCTGACATAAATTGGATGTGGGTGCCTTTTCCAGAGGAGGGTTCTTTTAGGGTCATTGGTCTCCTTTCTCATCTAGGGACCAATGGAAGCTGAGTTGTGTATGTATTCTGTTATTTCTGGCAACTGTAATCGGGTTGTATCATTCATTGTCTCTAGTGACTGAAATCTGGATGTATCATTTGCCATCAGTCCTTCTACTTTTGCCTCCTCCTCATTTCCCAAGTTAGGGTTCATACCTTCCCTTGTGGGAGATAAAATGTCCTTATGAAGTATCTCTCTGAAGAGAGTATTTCCTTTTCAATTTGGAATCATGTGACTAAAGAAAAATGACCAAAATGTCCATATTCCAGCAACAAAACTAATGAGTTTAATGCCCCAAGAAATCAAAGATACAAATGAAGGTCCAGTATATGCCAAAGAGCTCATGACAATACTCTTTTTATGCTAGCAAAGAATTAAAAACAGCATTGGCACCAATCAATGGTGGAATAACCAAACCAGGGTATATGAATGTATTTTGTAATTGTTTATTATTTATAAATTATAATTATAAATGATCATCTTAATTACCATTAAGAAATTATGAAGATGAAGAATTATGAAAAACATGGAAAGATTTGTCTGTAGTATTATAAAACAAAATAAGCAGAACCAAGAAAACAACAGTTCCAATAATTACAGCAATGAGAATGAGAAAATCAGTGAAATGAAATAGGATTTTGAGTAATGGAAAATACCTTGAAAAGAGATAATGAAACTATGCCTCCTCCCACATAGCAAAGAAATAGAGGATCACTGGGACAGAAAATCATATACTTTGTTAGACATGATCTCCATCTTAGATTTTTGACAAATTTTCTGTCACATCAAAAGAGTTAGTTTGGAGGAGGATGAGCAAAAAAACTCCCATGAAGTAAAGATAAGCATCAATGAAACAAATAAAGAAAAAAAGAATATTTATTCCCTCCCCAAGGCCCTATTATGTCTTATTATGAGACAATGTGCGACTTAGTTTAATGTTACTCAAATAGATATACTATCTCATCATTGCAGATGTTCCCTTTAATGAATAAAAGCTCATTAATATACAAATGTAATATATATGTGCAAATATATCTTCTTTGGCAGAGATGGACTCCACCCCTGACAGAGCTCCACCAGCATGTTTTTAGTTGCCTATACTTGTGAAGCAGGGGTACCCATAGTCTACTGGAGAAAGTCCTAGGGTTTCAGCCTGCTGAATTTTGCCTGGTTGCAGAATTATATTAGTTGACAAGAACTCAGAAAAGGAAGAAAAAAATGAGCTACATGAAGAGGAGAGATGGAGTAGAAGCAGTTAGGGTCAGTGTTCATGGTGACCCAGAAGGCATTTCTGAGCAGCTGTAAGCAGAGAACTGCTCGGAGATGGATGTAATCAAAACAAGACTGACAGAGCCATAGCAGCAAGCAGATACAGAGACAAACCTTTTAAGGTTGTCTTTTGCTTTAAAGTTGATGCTTTTCTATAATCTGCAAACAGAATGGGAGTATTTATTCTATGTAACTTGTAGTAAATTGTGTGACAGTGAAGAGATGTAGAGCATCATTTGCAAAACCATGTCTCTCCCCTTCTCATATTTTCATCAAGAAGACCCTTGATCCTTTATTCTTGCATAGATTGTTCTCAGAAAGGATTTTGTAGAGATAGGAAAGTAGGTTTATAGATTATTGATTTTTTGAGCTGTCTCTTTAATACCATCCAAATGGTAAGCTATCCAAAATTTTAGCTATTATCATTATTTTTAATTGTCTATGATGTAGTCTTTTCCCCCTCACTGAAATATTTTAAAAATTGTTCTCTCAGTGTATTAAAAATTATGCCATCCCTATATGGATTGCTTCATATGTATTTGGTTGCATGTGACTAGTTTTCCTGACATTTCTACTTCCTCCTTTATGACATTAGATACTGAGATGTTAAGGATCAAATGTACTGATCCTAACATCAATAATAATGAGAGTCAATGTAGAATTGTTATAGATCTGTTCTATTTTCATTCTATTTGTTATTCTACCATTTTCATCTATAAATCCATTTGGGATGACCCATCTTATTTCTGCTTCAAGACAAGCTTTTTGCAGTTAGTCCATCTATATGCATATCATTTTCTATTACATCCCTTTTTATAATTTTGTGAGATGATGTTCTTACTTGCCATTCTCTTTACCCATGAGGCTTTGCATCTCCACTTGGACTCTAAAATGGTTTTGCTTTTGACTCTCATGACTCCTCATTTGGCAAGGAGTTCAAATGTTTCCTGGCTGAGTTTCCTGGACTCTTTAGGCTTCCTTGTGTTTATTGCATTATATTGGTTAAATTTCTCTAAAGTGAGGCAAAAATAATCATCACTGTCCTTAATTCATTTGCAGTTTTTCAAAGAGTCAACAGTTTCATCAAATAGGTTTAGAATATTATAATAGTACACAATGTCATCTTCTCATGTTTACTTTTACTTTTAACTTAACCTTAATTGATTTCTACTCAGGGGTGTTGTAAGACTCAATTGAAATAATGGATATAAAATACTTTGTGAATCTTAAAGTGCTGTAGAAGTTCTGGGTATTATTATTATCGTTATTATTATTATTAATTATTAGCCTCCAGTCTGGTGATGATTTAAATTCCCTGAGCCTTCTAATGATTTAAACTCTCAAATTCAGTTTTCTGACCTATAAAATGGAGATAATCACACCAACCACACAGGGTTTAAGAATCAAATGAGACAACATACATAAAGCCTATATGAATACTAACTTTATTTTACTCATGGGGAAAGGAATAAGCATTAAACACCTACTATGTGGTCTGCTAAGTACTTGTACAAATGGCTAAGCATTTGATTCTCACAATAACCTTGTAAGATAGTGCTTATTATTTTCCTCTTTGACGATTAAGGAAACTGAGGCAGAGTTAAGTGACTGACCCAGAATCATGGAGAAAGTGTCTGATCAGTTTTTAACTCAAATTTTCCTGACTCTAAATTCCAGGGCTCAACCCATTGTTCCACCAGGTGCCTCATAGTAAGTTTTCAATTCACTAAAAACTCCAGATCATTTTTTAATCACATCTCCTGATTTTTTTTTAATTCAAGTGTAATACTTTACATTATTCTGTTTGGGCCCCAAATCTTGACCTGTTGGTGTATTTTTGGATCATGTCTCTGTCACCCATCATTACCAATTTCTTCCAGTTTTGTTTAGAGTTGTTGGGGCTTTATGTATCAAGTCATCTAACTCCTTTATTTTACAAATAATGAAATTGAGTACCAGAGAGTAAAGTAATTTGTCTAAGGTCACTAAGCCCCCACTTAAACCCAGGTCCTCTGATTCTCAGCAGCATACTTGTATATTAGGCAGAGAGGAGTTAGTCAAAGTGCCATTGCTGTAATTTCTCTTCTTGTCTCCCAGAGTCAATGAATTCTGATGGTTCTATTCTATTTTTAAGGACTCCACTATTTGGATAATGTTTCTTTCTCCTGGTCTGTTATTCTCTTCCACTTTTTATTTTCAGAATTCTTTTGTTTTTTTATCTCTTGCTTCATTTCTTCCAGAAAGTCTTATGGTCTTGTGTCCTAGCCATTTTTCCCCCTCTGATTCTTAGATAATGCATGTTGTGGAATAATTCCTGGCCCCCATGTCCCCTCCCCTCCCAGGAAATATCTCCTGGTAAACCCAGTTTGATGTTTTCTTTTGTTTACTCATTTTCCTTTTTATATCTCTTTTTTTTTCAGTCAGTGTATTTACAACAACTTATATTAGTTTTCTCAATACAAATTCCCTCCTGGTTTCCACTGGGTTCTGCCATCTTTTTCTTCAGTTCTTTACTAGATTAGGGAATTTATTTCTGTTATTGGCTTTTCTAGCTCTGTGTGTGTGTGTGTGTGTGTGTATGTGTGTGTGTGTGTGTGTGAGAGAGAGAGAGAGAGAGAGAGAGAGAGACAGACAGACAGAGAGAGATAGAGAGAGAGAGACAGAGACAGAGACAGAGACTGAGACAGAGAGACAGAGAAGGAGGGAGAGACCGAGAAAAAGCGACAGGGACAGAGAGAGACAGAGACAGAGAGAATCGATTTAGTGAGGTAGGGGAAGTCAGTGATTTCTTAATTGACAGATTCCATGACTTTTTCCAATTTCTCATCCTTCTTGCCTAGAAGCAGCTTGATGGAATAATAGATAGTGTTCTGGACCTGGAGTCATGAAGGCTTGAGTGCAAATCATGCCTTAGACACTTACTGTGTGACCCTCTGCAAGGCACAATCATATTTTTCTTCTGAGTTCTAATAGAAACCTCCACCCTTATATCCCAAAGTCATCATATCTAAAATGGAACACATTCTCTTTACCCTCATCCCTACTCTCCAAGGTCTCCCACTACATCTGGGGTCATCTCCAATCATCCTGCTCTATATCTGGCCAGTGGATCCAGATCACTCTGGAGGAGAAAGTGAAGTTGGTGACTTTACACATCTCCCCCTCACTCAAATCCAATTCACTTGCCTGTCATGGCATCACCTTCCTAATGTCATCATCACCTTCCGGAAGAAGATAAACATCATCAACTTCCCCACTAAGTCCTTTTTAACTGCTCTATCTTGAAATGAGGGTTTTGATCTTCACATGTAAAAGGAAGAAGAGACAGTAAAGAGGATCGTCCCTCTGTTTTCTAGGCACCCTCCACAGGCATAAAACCAATGCTGTGGCTAATGACAGTTTAGAAAGTTTGTGCTAACTACAGCAAGCAGCTGTCCTCTACCTTAGCCCAGCTTCCTTTAAGCTATGTTTATAATTTAAAAATGCAAAAGCATCATTTGCACATACTACTTCATAAACACCACAAATTTGACTCATTTTGTCTTCGCCTTGAATGTATGACAGGAAAATCTTCAAATATGGTTTAACTATATTGGTTGTATCTCAATGACCATTAAAGTCCTATCAATTTCATTACTCTGAACAAGGATACATCCATTATAGTTTAATATATCTCTGTGTGGAGTAGAACCTGAATAAAACACAATATTGAGACTCCTCAAGTAGCTCTATGCCTCTCAGAAAAGAGAATTAGGACTTTCCATGCTCAGTAGTCCAGTTAATGCTTTGTTCACACATTTACTCTTCACCAAGAAACTTAATACCTGCAATCATGTGAAATCTGAATATTTACGTTAGAAGCATTCTACCCATCCTGCAGTCAAGGTCTCAGTTAAAAGAAAAGGTCTTACCAACCTGCACTTCAATTCCATAGGATACCTGGAATCCTCTGAATTTCTGTTGTCTGCAATCCGTAACATAGTAGGTAGAAAACCTCATAATCAGAAAGATTTAGCTTAAAGTGTCTGACACATCCTGACTATATGCTTCTGAGCAAGTTATTTATGGCAAAACAATTGAAATGTCAAGTTTTTTTTTCTTATTCAGGTAATCAGGGTTAAGTGACTTGCTCAGGGTCACATAGCTACTAAGTGTCTGAGTTCAGATGTGAACTCCTGTCTCTATTCACCCCGTTGTCCCTGGGCATTTGTTATTATCTAGAACAGAAGATGATAGGTCTTGAGCTGTAAGGAACCTTGGAGATCACTTGTATCACTCTCATTTCACGGATGAAAAAATTGTTGGAGTTTAAGTGACTTATCCAGGATAATATGGTTAACAAGAGTGTAAGTTTCATGACAACTACCAATCTACATTGGTAGAAGCTTTTTGTTTTTATTGGAATTTCCCTATGTCTTATATCATATATCACAGGTATATAGAACTATACCAAACCAAGCCCTAGCATGTGGTAGTTCTTTAATAAATGTTTCTTGAATTGAATAAAGGAGAAAGGAGAGAAAAGGCAGTTAACAAGCAAAAAAGGAGCTACTGTTTTCTCTCCGACTTACTTGGCAGGAGAGGTTGCTAGACAGTGTGTACCCCTGGGTCATTCCCCTGGGCCCTAGCCAGTGCTACGGAGGCAGAAATGTAAATTAAGTATGTACAACTCAAAAACCTCTGGGATTGAGGGCTTGAGATGACCATCTAACTGGAGCTTGAACCAATGACACCTTTAAAAAAGATTGACAGAAGCATCCCAAGATCTTAAATTACCCTAATAGAATGGACATTGATTCTCTGCAAAGTTTTGTCCTGAGTGAAGAGATCCCAGAGTAGACACATTGCTGGTTCTCTCTGGAAGGGAAACAAGGTTTCTGTGTTTTTTTTCTTTTCTTTTTGCCTTTTCTGGTCAGACAGGAGGATCTGAAGAGGATCACATGGATTATGAATAGGCAGGATGTACTCTCTGGACACATTAATAATGCCCACTTTATTCTTAATATTCTGATTAAAACTATTATATAATATGCTTCATAAGTGAATCAATCAAGTACAGAGTTAGTGACCTAGCAAGTAGTTAGAGCTAGTAAGATGGAGGCTAGAGTCAAAATCTGATTGGCTAAATCCACATACAAAATACTTAGACTGACAAGACAAGTGCTACCGCCCACAAACTTCTAGAGCTAGGGGAAGAGAGATAGCCAGCGCTGTGAAAGTCAGAGTTTGACTTCCCTGAACATAGATCAACTTGGAACTAAAAAAGAGTTGACCGAATTTTAAAAAAAATCATCACAAAACAAATACAAGTATATTCAAATGGTAAATCTTTAAAATAATGTTTTAAACATATAAAAATAAAATACATAGGATTACAAAGGGAAACAAGAATCAAAATATTTTTTAAAAGTTCATGGACTGGGGGCAGCTAGGTAGCGCAGTGGATAGAGCACTGGCCCTGGAGTCAGGAGGACTGGAGTGCAAAGCTGACCTCAGACACTTAATAATTACCTAGCTGTTTGACCTTGGGCAAGCCACTTAACCCCATTGCCTTGCAAAAAGTAAAAAAAAAAAAAAACAGTAAGAATAAAAATCCCTGCTCTAATCTAATCCCTTCTTTTTACAAATAAGGAAATTGAAACAAAGTTAAATAACCTGCCCAATGTCACAAGGATAGTATAAGATGCACTATTCAAATTTGGTCTTCTTTCAATATCAATCACTTCAAGCGCTTCTTTTACAGGTAAGGAAATTGAGACCCAAAATAGAGAAGTAACTAGTCTGAATTCGTCTAAACTAGTGATAGAGCTGGGAGTAGAATGTCTTGGGGTTTTTGAAGTCTAGTCCCTTACTCTTTCCATTATATTATCTCACTTCGCCATCGCCATCATCACCACCACCACCACCACCACCATCATCATCATTATTACATAGCAGCATAGGTGGAAAAGAAGTCTGGAAGAGGCAATCAGAGAAAGTTTAGAGGAAGAAGTGCCCTCTGACCCCAACCCAGATTATTTTCAACTCTCATTACTCAATACCAATTCCTGGCCTGATAGATTGCCCTTTATTCCACCTGGCACCTCTCATATCTTAACCAATATGGTATAAGTTGAGGAGGCCCCATTGAGTTTCTTTTCAGACATTGGTGGCTTGAATGAAACCATGGTTGGGGCACTCTGTCCACATCATAGATGGAAACAATGGCAGAAGCATCAGATTCAGAACTGACAGGCAAGTCAAAATTGCTGGCTGAATTGCTTTCAAATAGTGGCCATTTATAAGTTAATGAATGAGAAAATAGGCAAATTGCACATACAGATTTTCTCTAATGAGAGAAAAAGGCATTGTTTACTAATGCTTGTTCCTAATTATCTGTGTACAATGGAGTCTCCATTCAAACACCATGACTATTCCACCACCCAGCCACTTAATTTTAACACTTTTTATGACTATGGATCAGCAACTGCTATGACTGAATCATTGGAAATGACATTAGATATGAAGATTCTCCACCTCAACTGTTTTGCCTCGGCCCCCAAAGGACCATGGAATTTCACCATTTGACTTGTAGTTGAAACCTTCTAGATTTTGTTGATGTCTCCCTTTTTAAAATGTGAGTACAGATTTTAAAATTGAGAGTACAGACTACCTTTTCTATTTGTATCCCCAGCACTTAACATTATATTTTAACCATAGTAGGTGCTTAAAACATTTTTATTTATTCATCATTAGTAGTGAATGCTAATGAAATGGATAAGTAAAATGATGTATTTAATTAGAATTTATTCATACCAACTTAATGTGGTTGATAGGAAGCTGAATGAATTTATAGAATGCCTATTCAGAAAGGTCACCATCTAGAGCAAGAAGTAGTGTTAGGAGGGGCAGCTAGGTGGTGCAGTGGATAGAGAACCAACCCTGAGTTCAAATGCAGCCTTTGACACTTCTTAGCTATGTGACCTTTAGGGTAGGTTCTAAGATTAAAAAAAACCAGAAGCATTGTTAGGTCTTACACAGGAACAAACAAATCCATGCATAGGATGATAATATCAATAATAGCTAATATTTATATTGAATTTATTGAGGGTCACCTCAGTACTAGTAATTATTATCTCATTTGATCCTCACAACAACCCTGGGAGGTAGGAGTTATTATTATTCCCATTTTACAGATGAGGAAACTGAGGCAGACAAGTGCTGTGACTTGCCCAGGGTTAAACAGGAAATTTTGGAAGATGAATTTGAATTTGGATTTTCGTCATTGTGGGCCAACTACTCCATCCACTGGTTTTATTCCAGTGGAAAGAACTGGAATTGGAAACAGATCTGAGATGGAATCTTAGCTCTGATATGTGCCATCTGTGGGACCTTGGAAAAATCTTGTAATTTCTCTGGGACTCAGTTTCCTCATCTGCAAAATGAAGGGATTGGACCAGTTTTAATCTTTTAATTCTCTTTCTGTGGTAATTCAAGAATACTCAGTTTAGGGAAAGTTTAGGAGAGTGTTTACTATCCTTATTATAGGAAATCATAACATGATAAAAATCTGACTCTGAATCCTGTGCTCTATCCCTTGTATTATCTTAATGGGAAGACTTACATAAACTGGTGCAAAGTAGAATAAATAGAAGAAAGAAAAAATATATACAATGAACTTTTAACTGTAAATGGGAAAAATAATAGGAATATCAACAAAAACAAAACAAATCCGAATACTGTATAATTAAACTGATTAAGCTTGGTCCCCAATAAGGGAGAATAAAGGGTTACTCTCTTCCTTCTTTTCAGAGATGGGAATAATGTTGTTGTGTAGTTTTGTATATATTATTAGACTTGGTTATGTTGGTTAGTTTTGCTGAGCTTTTTAACTTTTTTCTTCCATTGTTACAAGGTGTGATTATTTGGGGAATAGAGGGCTATATCTGAAAAAAAGGTGGTTTAAAAAATTAACAGAGAAAAATAAATTAAATTAAGAACCCCTCAATAAGACAGTTTGTAATGAAAAATAGTAAAACTAGAAATTTTGTAAAATTAAAAAATTGTTATCCCACAATCTCTTTTTTCTATTTTGTTTCATTTGAATAATGAATAAGATTTCCTAGTCATGATGATGATGATGATGAAATTTGTCCTTCATAATCAAAGAAGACCATGACATCTGGGAGGTGATGCCATGACATACACATGAATTGAAGTGAGGAGGATGCTATGCTAAATCATCCATCTCACTTTCTCCTCCAGAGTCAGATTATGAATCAGAATGACTGGAGTTAGCCTTGAATGTGAGGTAACCTGGGTTAAGTGACTTGCCCAAGGTCACACAGCTAGTAAGTGTATAAGGCTGGATTTGAACTCAAGTTCTCATGATTTCAAGACCAGCTCTCTACCCACTGTGCCATCCAACTACTCCAGTCATATGCATGTAAGGAATACTGTTCCACCAAATTTCAGCGATGACAATGAGATCTACCACAGAGGATCGTTTTTATAAAAAGAATTACTCAGTCTTGGCTTCATCCCCCAAATTCCCTTTTAGAAGGTCATACATTCTTTCAGTGCTCCTGAAAGGCCACAGTTCTGTAGGGGAAAGCTCTATGTAGGTGAGAAACACCTGGAGAGAACTGGTCTTGTCTACATCTAGACTGACTACAGGAAGGCAAAATGTCTTCAGGCAATTTGTAGTGGATAGAATAATCTAATGTTTTCCAGGTTACTTCATTAAGTATCTTGTGTAGGCTTCAGAGCAGGAAGATGAGAGGTCATCTAACCCAACCCCATAATTTTACAAGACAACTATGGCCTAGAGAGAAAGACCTTGTTTTGCTTCACAACAAGTTGGCATCAGAGTAGGAATTAGAAACCCAGATCTCTTATTTTCCTGGTCTAGTGTTCTTTCTATTATATCATGAGGAGAAGGTTGTTATTCTGAACCCAGAATAATCCAGAACTCCAAAGGAAAGGCAAGACATCTCAAGAGAGGAGAAAGCAAGTTAATTTCCAATCTGTGCCCCTGTTGCTGACTCAAATCTAGACCTTGGGAGAATGAGAGTAGAAAGACAAGTTTGGCCTCTTGTTAAGATACTCCCGTCTGTTTTTCTTTATTTCTCTTCATCTGCCTCGAGTTGGGTGTGCATCAATTGATCTCCATGGTGGGGCTCAATGGAAGTGAAGGCTTCTCAAAGACATCAAATTTTAATTTACTCCTTATATTTTTATCACCAGCAAAGACACAGCACATCTTGTAGACTATGATAAAGGCTCTGTTCTGGATAAGGAATGGGGAGTGCCTCTCTGGGGTTAAGGAGACTTTATGTTTACTACTTGAAAGATTAATGGGTCACTCAAGCATCCCCATCTCATACATTTTTATGACAGTATAGGGGAGTAAATGTGATGTATGCTCAAGGGAGAATGATAGGTTTAAATGTCTAACAGCTGCTCTTTGGAGGCTTGGAATGGTTTAAGTGTAGTTCCCATTTAGCACTTACCCTGCTCATCTTCTCAGTTTACACAGAGGGGTCTTTTCCTTATTACTGTTTGTGCAGAAAGACAAAGGGGAAGAGGTTAGCCAATTTTGTTCAGGTGTAGGTTGGACTAGATGACCTACAAAATCTCATCTAACTCTGAGATTCAGTGATTCTATATTAGAGGTAGTAACCTGTCTCTAGGGAACTGGAGCTCTAGGTAGATTGGCAAGAACTCCAGGAACAATTGACTTAGAAAATTGGGTTAGAGTTTGGTCTGTTTCCCTTGAGTTTTAATGTCTGTTTTCTGTTGGAAACTGAGAGATCCAGAATCCAACACATATTGTCTACGAAGTACCAGCATCAGGAATACAAATATCAGCAATACTCTAGAGTGATTATTTCAAACATAAAACTCACATTGATAAGATCCCCAGAAAATTGGTACTCCAGTTCTCCTTGGGGAGAATTCTCAGTTCCCTTAGGGTTGGGAATGATTAGCTAATGTTATTGCTCATGATCGCCGACTTGTATTCTTCCTTATATCATTATATAGTTATCCTTTACACATTATGACTTTTCCTATTATGGTTTCAATATATTGCAGATCAGCATGAGAAATTAAATGGGAATTTTTGTATCTTCTTGGTGGAAGATGACAAGAAGACCAGCAGATGTCACAGAGTCTATGATCAAATATATAATCCAAATTTTGCAATAAACTATAAACACCCTGCAAAAGAAAAAAGAAAAAATTCAGACTTTTCTGATATGAAAGGAGGGTCAAAAAAATTTCAGGTGAATTTTTCAGGTCAGATGTGGAGGGGATAACTGTATCTTGTTTGTCAATTACTTGGCTAGTTTAATTAGTTTTTGGAAAGGGCTATTTATTATAGTAATATACGGAGAAAAAGTGTTAAAAATATTCCTTCAAAAGTCACTTTGCCACCAAATGCATACAAAGTCCAGGAGAAAGTGAACTGAAGATCAGAGAGCAAACATAGCAAAAGAACGAACCTATAGTTCCTGTTTTACTGGAAATCCTTTTCTCCCTTTAATGACATTGCTAAGAAGATCCCCTTGGGCATGGCATAGTGCTTTTGTTGAAATACAGGTGGAGATCTCAAACAGAAGATGATGAGCTCTCAAGTCCACTATCTGATAGCCTCATCTCCCATTCCTCAAATCATTCCCAGACTGCTATCAGGACAAATAATATGGGCTAACAACTGGGAGTAAGTGTTTCTGGTACCATCAATAAAGTAACCTACCTACCAGCTCCCTCTAAAAGAAGTATTGTGTTGGGTTGAACCTGGTGTGTGTGTATGTGTGTGTATGTGTGTGAGATAAATCATAGATTATTGGAGATATGAGAAAGTCCAACCTTACTTTGACCCGTTATGACATTCCTAACAAATGTCATCTAGAAGACTTTCAGAAATTGGCATTTCCTGAGGAATTTTATTCAATTTTGTTATAATTCTAGCTAGAAATTTTCCTTTATATAGAATCAAAACTTCCCTCCAATTTTCATCTACTAATCGACAGTTCTATCCTATGGAGCTAAGGAAGTCAAGTTCAATTCTTTCATATTTTAGCCTTTCAAATACTTGACAATATTTTCTCTTTTTCAGTTCACTCAATGGATCCTTAGCATATTTAAAGTCTCCTTAACATTCTGTTTACCCTCCTCTGGACATATTTCAAGGACCCAACTTTGTAAGGTCTTTCATCCTTCTCCTCCTTAGGATTGGGGTGAGGAGGGGTCATGGGAAACCTCCAATAGAAAGAAACTATTTTTTTTGTTAATCATTTTATTATTACTATGCTATTTACAATAGGAAGTACCAAGTTCTGAATATTGTATTTTGTATATTGCTTATTTGGAAGGACTTTGTATGAAGATAAGCATAAGGATAAAAATAAGAATAAAGATAAGGACATTGGACAAGGATAAGCTTTTTTTCAAAGTCCCATTCCAAAGCTAGAAGACTCCATGTTTCTGAAGGTTATGCCTGTGGATTATCATTTTTAGAAGGTTTTATCATGGTAAAAGGGATTAGAGTGTGGACTCAGAACAGAAAATGTCTATTTCCCCAGTAGGGACAGGATCATTGCCCCTAAATTGCCCACTGGTGATGAATTCTTTGGTCATGAAGAAAGAGTGGGAAATGACCATCAAGTCCCCTTCTGCTCTTGAAATGATGGTGATAGAGTTGTTGAAAAAACATTCACCTTAATGTTGAAAAGGGAGAATAGATGCTAAGAATGACTCTTTAAGTATTAGACTGCCTATAAGCATTAATTTAATTTTAGGTATTCTAAATGTAAAATTCCTGTCCATTCTCCTGGAGGAGAGGAGTCATTCATCTTAGATATTCTTTTATAAATGAAACCAGAAGACAAAAGAAGTTACATTTAAATGGAAAAGTGATTCACAGGTTCTTTTGAGAAAGGCAGGAGTTGACTGAATTGGTTTTATTGTGAAATCAAAGGCGACCAGAAACTTTATTTTGTGGTCTACTTAGTCAATTCACATTGTATTCAGTATTTGTGATAAACAATCATCATGAGGATGAATGTCAATTTTTGTGCCAATATATGTTACTGAAGAATAGAAGGCAGAGGAATTGTATGAAAAATTGATACAACCCTCCAAATTAAATCTATATATACTTTTATACTTGGTTTCAATGTAAATCTGGGCAAAAAATATGCTGGTAAAAATATAGTTGTAGAGAAATAAATTAGAAATTTCTTGCTTATAGTCTCTGCAGAGACTTCATGGCTATATATCATGGAATTTTAAAGACGAAAGTCAGGATATGGTGAGCACCAGATATTTATCACAAAAAATGTTATTGATTATATTCTCACAGGAAGTTACTGGCTAGTAATGTAGTAACCATTTTCAAATACCTTGTGTTTGATTAGAACACTGACTTATTAGAGCAAAAATCAAAGTCAATGCTAAATTATAAGAAATAATATAAATGAGATATGGAATGCAGCTGGAACCATAATACCCTGACCTATTATTTATTTTTGCAAGGCAATGGGGTTAAGTGGTTTGCCCAAGGCCACACAGCTAGGTAATTATTAAGTGTCTGAGGTCGGATTTGAACTCAGGTACTCTTGACTCCAGGGCCGGTGCTCTATACACTGTGCAAACTAGCTGTCCCTACCCTGACCTATTATTTTTTAAATAATTTTTATTAAAGATATTAATTGAGTTTTACAATTTCCCCCTCCAATCTTACTTCCCTCCCCCCACTCCCCCATGGAAAGCAATCTGTCAGTCTTTGTTTCCATGTTGTACATTGATCCAAATTGGGTGTGATGAGAAAGAAATCATATCCTTAGAGAAGAGACAAGAAGTCTAAGAGGTAACAAGATCAGACAATAAGATATCTGTGTTTTTCTAAATTAAAGGGAATAGTCCTTAAACTTTCTTCAAACTCCACAGCTCTTTATCTGAATACAAGATGGCACTCTCCTTTGCAGACAGCCCCAAATTGCTCCTGATTGTTGCACTGATGGAATGAGCAAATCCTTCAAGGTTGAACATCACCCCCATGTTGCTGTTAGGGTATACAGTTTTTTTCTGGTTCTGCTCATCTCACTCAGCATCAGTTCATGCAAATCCCTCTAGGCTTCCCTGAAATTCTGTCCCTCCTGGTTTCTAATAGAACAACAGTGTTCCATGACATACATATACCACAGTTTGCTAAGCCATTCCCCAATTGAAGGACATTTACTTGATTTCCAATTCTTTGCCACCACAAACAGGACTGCTATAAATATTTTTGTACAAGTAATGTTTTTACCCTTTTTCATCATCTCTTCAGGATGTAGACCTAGTAGTGGTATTGCTGGGTCAAAGGGTATGCACATTTTTGTTGCCCTTTGGGCGTAGTTCCAAATAGCTCTCCAGAAAGGTTGGATGAGTTCACAGCTCCACCAACAGTGTAATAGTGCCCCAAATTTCCCACAACCCTTCCAACAATGATCATTATCCTTTCTGATCATATTGGCCAATCTGAGAGGTGTGAGGCAGTACCTCAGAGAAGCTTAAATTTGCATTTCTCTAATAATTAATGATTTAGAGCATTTTTCCCTATGGCTATGAATTGCTTTGATTTCCTCATCTGTAAATTGCCTTTGCATATCCTTTGACCATTTGTCAATTGGGGAATTTTTTTTTTGTTTTAAAAATATGACTACCCTGACCTATTATTAAAAAACTTTTTTTATTCCTCAGAATGGAAAATAGATGAAAAGACAGATGTTAACACAGAATAACATCATTTCTTTGGGAATTTTAACCAACGTAACTCAGTTAACAGAAGGAGAAGACCAAAGAAGTCTAGAAATTGCTAAGTGGCATCATTGTTCCTCCCAGAGTACCAGTCTTAAGAGAGGAAGCTGGGAGTCCAATTCAGTTTTCAGACATTCAATACTTGCATGACCTTAGGCAAGTCACTTAACCTTTATCTGACTCAGCTTCCTTATTTTTAAAATGGAGGTAACAGTACCACCAACTTCCCGGCATTGTTGTTAAGATAAAATGAGATATTTGTAAAGTGTCTTACAAATCTTAACGTACTACATAAATGCTAGTTATTATTATTATCCAGCAAATGTTTTTTTTAATGAATTGGAGATAGATGGACATAGTAGTTTAAAATCCAGACGCATTTTAAAATCTTATGGAGGAGCATAGTGGAAGATTATGAAAGATATCACTTCATAAGCAGTGACAAATGGTAGAGTGGAAAACAAGTTTACAGAGAGCTTAACAAGAAATAAAATGAAATTAAATCACCCCAAAGGGATTTAAAGTTGAAACAGTAAGAAGGACATAGACACAAACTGGAAAAGGTCAGTGAAAAACTTTATAGCAAATTCTTTTCTTTTTTCCAAGACTGTTGAGCCACCACAATTATTCTCTCATTTCACATTCTCATAATTGTACTGGATGAAGAAGCAGAAATGGTATTAAGAAATTCGAGATGACTATACTGTGTTTACACTGGAAGAAGGCAAGGAAGTCCACACTATAAGAGACACTATTTTGAGGTTGTTAAGAAATTATACATGTATAACTTAAATCAGATTACTTACTGTCAAAGGTGGGGGGCGGGGTGGGAAAGGAACGAGGAAGAAAAATGTGGAACTCAAAAGCTTACAAAAAATGAATGTTGAAAACTACCTTTTCATATAGTTGAGACAATAAATAAAGTTAAATTTGAGGTTGTTAAGACACTGATTCTGAAAAGATTTTTAAAAGGGATATTCAAGTCTTGGAGGAAAAAATCATGGACCATATTATTACCCCCAAAAGGCAACTGCAATAGCTATTGAGCCATATGACTAATTTTCTGTCTCTACAACATTTTTATGAAAAAAATATATATATATCAAAGACATTCTTGATGAAGATATGAGAAAAGAATAGTAAAACTTTCACAAATGATATGTATAACAGCTCCCAACTTTACAGTCACACCATACTTCTTGAATATTTTCTGTAAAAAATATTTGATTTGATATAAAAAAATTCTGCCTTGTTGGATAGTCATATCTAATAAGCTGCTTCTCAAGGGTGTGTCAAAAATAAAATTCCTTTAAAGAGATTATAGTAGAAATAATTCTATTTGACAAGCCTCTGTTTATTAATTCCATGTGAAGCATAAAATAGGTGACATATATTAGGCAAACATATTTGACACTTTTATGCCAATTATGACATTTTTATGTCCAATGCAAAGTTCAAATGGTAGAGGGATTCCCTGTAGAAGTAAAGTTTTCTGGGGGCTCCTCTTTGTGGATAACATTATTTTTGCCTCAAGTCCCAGAATATTCCCTAAATGAGAGCTGTAATTTCTCAAAAGTTTAACCCAATCATCTACATAGGAAAAACTAAGTGGTTAAAGAAGCTCAGGTATCCAGTCTATAATATGTAATTAAATAGACAATAGTTCATCTCTCTCTCTCTCTCTCTCTCTCTCTCTCTCTCTCTCTCTCTCCTTGGTTCAAGACATTTATTATCTTAGTCTGAAAAATTTTATAGAAAATTATAAGATGCAATGTTTTAGCACTCAGACTCTGAGGAAGCTTTCTTTCTGAATTATTTAGTTTTTCTTTGGGGCAAGGGATATTTTGGGATGGCTCCAACTTTTCTTTCTAAACTCTTGAGTTTCTTTTCATAGACTGGATTCTCCCACAAATCAACATGTGCTTTCTTGTACATTTCCTCTATTGTGTCAGCAATTATATGGTTCTTAATGTTCTGTGAGGATTGTTTTTCATAATCATTTTCTTCTTCTTCCATTAGATAATGCATAAAATCTGCAACATCATGGCCCATGATGTGCTTATGATGTATTTCAACAATGAATTCTTTGTATTCTGAATCATCATCAGGGGAGTGTTATTGTAAGAAATAGATACTCCATCATGCACAGCTCAAGTTCAAAAGACTGCTTCCAGTGTTAGTTCTGGAAAGATCTGCATCCAAGTAGTTTGTAAAAATGCTAGGCTGACCACCAAAGCTTTCCATATTGTATTCATCTCTAATCTCTTCCATCTGACATTTATATATCTTCTTCAGACCTAATCTATTAAGGAGCATGAAGGCTAGGAGCAGGCCATTACAGGAAACTGCAGCAAAATTTGTCAATCCAACCTTTACATAATGCTTTGCCAATTTGGCATATCTATCTAAATAACTATCTGTCTGTCTGTCTATTTATCCATCCTTCCATCTATTTATCTCTATCCATATATAGATATTTATGTATGTTTGTGTATATACATATACACATAAATCTTTATTCATCTATTTTTGTTTCTCTATCATCTCTCAATCTCTATCTATCTATCTATCTATCTATCTATCTATCTATCTATCTATCATCTATCTATCTATCTCTTGAATAGACACTCTGAATAGACAATGAGCTGGATCCATAACTGAGTAAGAAGAGAGTAGGCTAGATTCCCTGTGGAAAATAGTATAGATCTTTTAAGTATCTTCAAGCTTTGTCATGGGGGATGGCTGAACACATTATGATATATGAATGTAATGGAATACCATTATGCCATCAGAAATGATGAAAGAGATGGTTTAAAACCTGGGAAGAACTTGCGTGAATTGATATCAAGTGAACTGAGTAGAATCAGAAAATTTATGCAATAGCAACAACAGGTAAAAACAAGTAACTTTAAAAACTGTAAGAACTCAAATTCCAGCAGATCAATGATGAAACTTATCACCCATCGTGTAACAGAGAAGTGATGGACTCAGGGTGAAGAATAAAATGTCTATTCTTTGAACATGGCTAACGCTGGGATTTTTTTCAGTATATATTTGTCACAAAGGTTTCCTTTTTCTTTTGCAATGGCAAAAAGGAAAGAAAATTGATTTTTGTTAATTGAAACAAATAAATTTCAATGAAAAGAAGAATCCCTAAGCTTCTTCCTGAAATAAGGACCCATTTTTTAAATCTCAATTAAACTTCCAATGAGGCTATTATGGAATACCACTGTCTCAGAAGAATTAAAGTTTGAATGGTGGCTAAAAGGTCATAGACAGGGTACCATAGACTGCTACACAGTACTAATAGAATTGGAAAGGAAAAGTGGTACCAGTAACACTATCAGAGATGAATAACCAGAAAAGGTTAATTGGTCATGTGGTAATAAAAAGTATAAATTATGGAAAACCCATATGTTCTTTTGGTATTGACCCAATGTCAAGAGATTTAGAGGAAAGCCCCCAGGACTTTGGATGGACATCCTAAAGGGGAATTATGAGAGGACATAGATGACTCCCACATACAAGTTAGGGATGTTAGGGATGGGTTACAATTTGCTTCACTGGAAAGAATGCTCACTCCAGGGATCTCACAGATAATATTATTGTTGTTTAGGCATGACCAATTTTTGTTTGGGGTTTTCTTGGTAAATGTACGTGAAGTAGTTTGCCATTTCTTTCTCCAGTTCATTTTATAGCTGAGGAAACTGAAGCAAGCAGGGTTAAGTGACTTGTCCAGGGTCACACAGTAGGAAGCATCTGAGTTTGAATTTGAACTAAGGAAGATAGTCTTCCTCACTCCAGGTCCAGCATTCTATCTGCCGAGTAGACTCATGATGTCCAAAAGAAAGTAATCCATGGTGTGGCTAGGTGGCGCAGTAGATAGAGGCCCGGCCCTGGAGTCAGGAGTACCTGAGTTCAAATCCGGCCTCAGACACTTAATAATTACCTAGCTGTGTGGCCTTGGGCAAACCACTTAACCCCATGGCCTTGCAAAAACCTAAAAAATAAATCGAGATAGGGAAAGGTTAGAGATTGTGAAAAGGAGCTAGTAAGGGAGATTTAGATATGGGGAAATCTTTCTACCAATGAGAGCTTTCCAATCATAGAATGAGAGGCCACAAGGAAAGACTGGATGATCATGGGCCAGGTATTGTTGTACCAGACCTTTGTTCAGGAATGGTTTGGTTTTTTTAGGTCCTTTACTATTCAACTTCCATAGTTCTCATAGTTCTTTCCACTAATGGATTGGGCCAGTGATGGATCCATTTTTACTCTGGGACCAGACTCACCCCTCAGGTGTTCAGAACTTTCAGAGGTGGATCATTTCCCCTTTGGGGCTGCTGCTGTTTTGAATAAAATTTCATATTCTCCATTCCTAAATGAAGAAGTAAGTATACTTTATATTTCTTTAAGAACAGGGATAGTGACTGGAGCTTTGATTTCATTGGCAAAGAAACATCCTCTACCAGTACAGGTGGGTGCCTTCTCTACAATTTACACTTTCAAAGGATTACACAGAGCACTACTAGGTCAATTGACTTGCCCAAGGTCACACAGTCCATATATAATAGGAGCAGGATTGAAAATCAGGTCCCCATTTGTTATGGCATGCTACTTTTGTGGGTGTGCCATTATATATACCATAATGAATCCCAAGTGTTCTCTGACCTGATTCTTTTGTGACACCGCCTTTAAATCTCTCATTTATAATGGATAGGTAAACTACCCATCTTTATTTGTGTCTCCCATAGTGCTAAGCCCTGAGGAGGAGCTTAAAAAATACACTCCCAGGTTTCAAAGTCAGCTTGCTTTTCACTTATGGAAAGGAAAAAACCTAAAGTTTTTTTTAATGTGTATGTTGTCATTGACCAGACTATAAAAATGACTCCTCTCCCATTAGTACATGATCATGGATGAGTGTAATCAGATCAGCTAATTGTCACCTTGGCAGGAAGTAGAAACCAAACCCAGTACAGGATAGATAAGTTTCCATGGGGACAATTGGATTTGTAAAGTGTTGATGGGTCTCCTAGCATATGAAATACCTTGCTCAAGTCCATTCTGAGGATTTGTTTATATTTGATCAGAAAATTACCTTTTCATCCATAAGATATATTAATTATTAATTCATCAGCTTCTTACTATAGCAAATAGGGCAGCTAGATGGTATAGTGCATAGAGAACTGACCTTGGACCCAGGCAGCCTCTGGGCTTCAAGAATCCCAGTTCTTTGTCTGGGATTTCAGGTTTCTAGCACCCCTGTGCTGTACGTATCATCGAGGGGGTTTTAAATGATTTTATAAAAACTGCAAATGTACAAGGTAATTGAATCTTCTGTTTTATTACCCCAAGCTGCCTGGACCTTGCTCAGCCTTCCCCTCATTCATAGAGCTGCTTGAATCAAGTTGGAAATGTTTGTACTGGTAATATATAGGACTTAATTAACCTAGGCTTTTATAGCATTTCCAATGTAAGGTTGAATCTGACTTCTAGGAAGCTTTAGGAAAGGGAAGGGGAGGTAGGAGGTGTATGTGTCTTCATGGGTGACACTTGATGTCTTTTCCACCCTGCTATATATCTCTAGTACTTTAATAAGCACTTAATAACCCTCTGAAGGTACGCCATTCCTTCCTAATCACTGGTGGGAGGAAGCCTCAGCCTCCCTCCATTCCATCCTAATCCCCATCCCACACCTCCAATCAGTCATAGGTACCCTGGTTCAGCTTCCCAGGCATTCCCAGCATATACTTGTGCCCAACCCATCACTTAGCAAAAGTTAATGCTATTTGCTATGGTAATAATGTTTGCCCTTCATTTTTGAAGAAGACCATGATCTCAGGGAGGTAATGCCATGACAAGCATATGAAACGGATTTGAGTGAAGGGGTGCTGAGCTTAGTCACCTACTTCACTTTCTCCTCCAGAGTCATCTGGATTCACCTGGCCAGCTATAAATCTGAATGATTGGAGAAGACATTTGATGTGAGGCAATCAGGATTAAGTGACTTATCCAAGGTCACAAAGTTAGAAACAATCAAGTGCCTGAGGCTGAATTTGAACTCCCTTCCTCCTGAGTCCAAGGTCAGTTCTCTATGCACTGTACCATCTAGCTGTACTATTTGCTATATAGTAAGAAGCTGATGAATTAATGATGAATATATCTTATGGATGAAGATATAATTTCCTGATCAAATATAAACAAATCCTCAGAATGGACTTGAGCACGGTATTTCATATGCTAGGAGACCCATCAACACTTTACAATTCTTTTCCTTGCCCTGGTTCATCCTGAAATAAAAGGACAATTATTCACTTGAGATCATCTCTTGGACTAGACTTTTCAAAACAAACCAATGGAAAGAATGATGGTCCACTTTAGATAATACCCCTTCCCCCAATCCTCCCTGATGTGGACAAGAGATGCAAGCACAGAGGTCCTTGATGGGATGGGATAGGAATGGATGGCCAAAGTCACTCCGTGCTTTGCAATAGTTATTTTTAAAAAGTCTAGCCAAAGGGGGCAGTCAATAAATGCCTCTCACCACCGAAGTACATGCTTCTTGTGCCATCAGCCTGCCTGCATCAGCTAGCCCATAAATCCTCCAAAGAAGCTAAGTGGTTACATCACACCTAAACTCTGCTTAATTATTCGATTTGGAAATAAAAAGCTGGGTGTTAATTGACTCTCTCTCCTTCTACTGCTTTTGTACTGCCCTGGCCTCATGATTGCATTTAGCCTCACAGTTAATAAAAGTTTGGGATTTGACCTCAAATTATAGGACTGGGAATCCTAGGGCAGAGGTAGTGAGCAAAGACCTTTAGTGATTCTGATGGTACTCTTCATGCCTGGAAGTGGTAATAGCATAGACTTAAATCAATGGATAAACCAGAAACTCATAATGTGTGCACTCTCCATCCTAAAGGCTCTTTTCTTCTTCAGGGCTGGGACAAGGGAAGATGATCAGGAGGTAGGTAGGTTCCTTCCTACTTTGTTACCCCCAAAATAGTAGGATGAGAAAAGAATTAGCTGTCTGTAGTGAAAACTTTCCTACACTCATTTTATTCATAGCCTGGGCATTTTAGGTCGTCACAGATGGAAAGAGTTGGTTCAATTCCTCCATGTTACAGATGGGGAAACTAAGACCTGGAGAGGTTACATGACATTTACTGGCACCTAGAGAGTAGGTGACAGAGCTGAGAGTTTATCTCAGATCTTTTGACTCCTATCCAAGAATTCTTTCTACTGGAATGAAGCTAGGTGATCATCCTGGAGCTCTGCGTTCCAGTCCTTCCCTTTTTCTTCCTCTATGAATGATTATGTTCAGAACCATTTGAGCCAGGAGGAAAGAAATAAACATTTAAATAGTAGGTTCTATGCTTAAGGACTTTGCAAATATTATCTCATTTAATCAGGTAGAAATCAGAACCCTGCAAATCCATTCCTATGTATTGTTTAACACTATTTCTAGTATTGCTTTGTTTCCTTTCCTGACATTTTATGTCACTCCATTCAGCTCATCAGTCACATTCAGCTAGTATGACTAAATTATAATGAAACAAATCAACTGTTTTTAATTTGTGTTAATCTAATTAATTGCATTTATTTAATTCATTAGAATACAAATAATGAATAAACAAAAAGCATTTATTAATTACTATTGGTACTAGTATAAAATACAGTTTTAAGAGATACAAACAGAAAAGATAGTTTCAGCTCTTGAGGTGCCCACATTCTGATGAGGAAGACTCCACATTTAGAATGTTTCCATGGTCCTTAGGGTGCAGTGGCAAAGCAGATGAGAAGGAGAAGCCTCATATCTGTGACCATTTCCACGAGTTCAATCACAGCAATTGTGGATGTTGAACCATTGAACAATGTCTAGGACTTTGGTAGCAAGAATATTCTTTTCTGAGTCTTCAGCAACAGTAGTTACAACACCCGAGGGAGCAGTTGCTAGGTCACATCTGCAAGGAAGGTGCTTCCTGAGATGATGGTGGAGGAAGTAAGATTGGTGGTGTAGGGGAGGGTGATGCTACTAACAGAGCTCTTGTAATTGGTCAGTAGTTGGTTTTGCTGGTAGCAAGGAAGGTGGGTCTTTCTCCATGGGGATTGTTCTCAGCTAGAAGCAAGGTCAGCAGTCTGGGGGATGTTGTTATTCCTAGGGCTTTGGGATCCAGTGTCCTAAATTGTCTCCAACTCAACTAGGAGTTAGTGGTCCCATCCTTTTCCTCCCTTGGGGTGCCCTGTTGCTTTGGTGTTGGTTCATTTGACCAGTAGGTGGCAGCTGATGGGCTCTTGTGAGAAAAACTGGTCCTTTCTCCATTGATGATTGTTACCTTTGATGAAGGCTGCATGTAGGGTAGGTAATGAATGCTCATAGATTCCAAGTCACAAGCCACTTCCATCAAGACCTAAGAGGAGCTCAAGTGGGCAAGGTGGTTTTCATGATTTTACTTATCTTACAGCACATCATGCTTTCTTTTGTTCCTCAGGGCACCATACTGCTTTATATGTCAGTCTACATCTAAAGAGCCACTTTTTTTTTTTTTGCAAAGCAACGGGGTTAAGTGCCTTGCCCAAGATCACACAACTAGGAATTATTAAGTGTCTGGGCTGATTTGAACTCATATGCTCCTGACTCCAGGACCACTGTGTCACCTAGCTGCCCATAAAGAGTCACTTTCTATCCCAAGAGAGATCCTTGTCAGAACTTCTTTCCCAAAATCCTAGACTCCATGACCCTTGTCTACAATTCCAGGAAAAATGTGGGCATGCAAGTGGTAGTAGCATAGACTTAAATCAATGGATAATTCAAAAACTCGTGTTTATGAGTCCATGCACACATATATGGTTTCAAAAACTGGACTTTAGTCAAGTACACATAACCATATATATATATATGTATATATACATATATATATATCAGAATCTTATAAAAATCTATTTTTGTATATTACCTATTGCAACCTTATTATTCAGTTCTCTGAAAGAGCATTTGTAAGTCCACTCAAATCTCTATTACCTACATTCAGCTAGTATGAATGAATGAATGAATATATAAATGAAAAAAACATTTATTATTAAGCCCTTTTACACACATTCACATACTTGATTTTGAAGTCTAGTTTTTTAAAACAGATTTACCTTCCTCATTATATTGTGCCTTAGTAAACATAGAAAAAAGACATCCCAAGAGATTGTGTGTGTGTGTGTGTGTGTGTGTGTGTGTGTGTGTGTGTGGTGGTGGTGGTGGTGGGGAGAATGGGAGTGTGGCATCTCCAGAGGAAGAAGACCTGGTCTAAATCTTACTTCTGACACTACAAAGTCTACTTTGTGACTTTGGGCACATCTAACCTTTCTGGGTTTCATTTTCCTAATCTGTAAAATGGGTATGTTAAACTAAAAGAGGATCATAGTTCTAAAGCTATGGTTTAAATCAAGTTCAAATCCTTCATTTTATAAATAGGAAGCCTGGAAAAGTTCATTGATTTTCTCAAGGTCATGCATGTTGTACTGAACAGGAATTCCCTCTATAAAACCTCCTTTTTATGATATTTTCATAGACCACTAGGTGGCTCAAATTCTGGGCCCTGAAGCCAGGAAGAGTTCAAATCCTCCACCACTTTGGGTCTCATTGCTCAGCTCCCAATAACATTGTTGATAGAGACTCTGCCTCCTGATGTCCATCTCTTTTGTTTGCTTCCATATTTCTGTCACTCCAGAAATGGCACTTCTCACCATCCTCAAGGGATTATCTCTCTAACAGTACACAGAGAGACTACTTTGAAACTTTTGTCTTCAGGTCTCTATTCTTTTGAAACCTTCTCTTGGCAGTGAGGTGACACAGTGAATAGTGTCAGGTTTGTGTTTGTGTCAAGAAAACTTAAGTTCAAACATGACCAAATTTAATTGTGTGATCTTGGGCACATAGCTTAACTTCTACAAGTTTGTGAGGATCAAATAAGATTATATTTAGAAAATTTGTAAAATTTTATGAAATTCAAAAATTACAAATTTTTGGAATTCATAAAATTGTGGATCTTAAAATGCTATATAAATGCCAATTGTCATTATTGCTGTTGCTGTTACACCTTCACCTGGAAACTTCCTGCATGGGGAACTCATTACCTCCTGAGGCAATAAGTCCACTTCTTAATCCTTCTAACTATTAGCAAGTCTAGCCTAAATGTCCCTCTCAATTACTTTTATCACTCTGCTTACCTACTAGGGCCAAGTAAAAGTTGGCAACTCCTTCATCCACAGGGCAAGACTTCAATTATTTGAAGACAACTATGAGGTTCTGTCCTCCAATTCTTTCCATCCATGTGGAATGTATGAGAATGTTTCATATTCTTTCGACAACTCAGTCATTCTCTTCTCAGTCATCCCTAAAATATGGTACCAAAATATGTGATCTGACCTTAGAAGATATCTCTGTCACCCCCTCATTTTACACATGAGGAAACTAAGATTCATGATAGATTGTATGATTGCAACTAATTAATGGCAAAACCCACTTCTTCCATGATCCTCTGGTTCACAATGAGCCTTGGAATAACTGCTCCATCTTTTGAATTCCCATAGCATTAATTTGGTACTTGTTGCCCATTTATATACTATCTGGTACTGTTATTTTATTTTTTGTTCATTGTGTCTATCCTGTATCACCAATTATAGCAGAAAGACTGAATACAGAAGGCGGTGTGCTATGAACCCTGGGTTCAAGGTTAGAGAATCTGGGTTCAAACCTTGAATTCAAATCTACTATTTACTGCCTTTCTTTAAGCAGTTTAGGTGGTATACTGGTTAGCTTGTTGGAATTGGAATCAGAAAGACCTAAGTTCAAATCCTGCTTTAGTGGTATGACCCCTCTCAGCCTCAGTGTCCTTATCTGTAAAATGGCTTTATAAGAGCATTCTTCCTCAGAATTTTCTTGAAGAATGCTTGGTGTTGTTGCTGATTTTGTAACTATGCACCCCTCTTCTCTACATCTGATCCTGTGTCAGATATTGTAGGGGAATCAAGCAAAAATGAAAAAGGTGGGGGTAGCCATCCAGGGTAATTGCAACTATCTCTTGAAGTTCCATTTGCCTACTCTGTCCTCCCAAGGACACTGAAGATACCAGGAGCCTGTCCAACTTCTCTCTCATGTCTGAGGGCTGGTGTGAAGGGAAGCAGAGCTATTAAGAAAAGCTGCACTAAGACCAGGGCCAGCTTCCACTGGATTAAAAAACCCCACACCAGACGCCCATTAACACTGTCCACCTTAATGCAGCCATATTTTTGGAAAGCCAATATACCCTGAACTAGCTCATTGGTATGCAGCTCAGAGTGGGGGTAGAAAACTGTATGTGTGTGTGGTGGGGGGAGACCTCTGAAAAGGGAATGTAATTAGGGCTTAGAATGTTCAATATGCATCCAAAAAGGGGTTGGGGGTGGGGAGCAATCTGGGATTGGAGAATAAGAGCAATTGGTTTGTCCAGAAGGTTGTTTGCTAAAGAGCTATATGGGGTCTATAAAATGGCACTGGGGCTCCCAAGTCTTGCTCCTTGAGCTGCCCCCAGCCCACACTGGACCACCCACTCATCCTATAGGTCCTTGGCTTGGAAATTTGAGAAGTAGCCCCCTATCAGCTGTTCAGGGCTCCCTCATAGATAAAATACATCATCATTTACTCCATTAGAAAATAAATGTATGGCTATATTATGGGATTTGCATTCCATTACCTTGGCTTGCATGCCATAAAACATTTATTACACCCTTGGGCTACAGTCTTAATAATGACTGGGTGCGAGCCCTAATGTGATGCTGGCCTTGCTCAGGAACCAGAGATTAATGGGCTTTGATGTCACTCGGCTAATAGTTGTACTCACCAATTTGTTCCATCAGAAGACATTACAGTCAGGGCTGATGCTGGGGGTAGGTTTCTCAGGTTCTCTTTCCCTTGTCAGCAGGGGGCCCAGAAGCCTCATCTATGGCCACCTGACACCCCCAATCAAAAGACAAGCAAGATGCTGCAGGCTTCATCCTTTCAATGCTCATCTCTCCCCACTCCCACCACCCTCCCCAACCAGTCCAACTCTGGCCTTCAGATCATTCCCTCCACATTAGCAGTTACTGTACTAGGCAACAGACAAAAAGCAACTTTCCCTTTCCCCCCCTCCCTCCAGGCTCCCTGCTGCCGGGCTCAATGAGAGCTGTCATTTGCACTGCTCAATTCAATTCAATAAGCATCTATCTGGTTATGTATAAGGCCTGTGCTATTCCAAGGCATTTTCTGCACCCTATTCCCACTCAACCTAGCTTACCACTCTATTACCCCCAACTACATGAACATAGCACACACTTCTATCTTTTCTATCCAGAAATCCACGGGAGACTCCAATGACCTCATACCACCTTTCCCACTCTTTGGGGAAGAAAAGAACATAATGAAAGAGACCATATGGTACAGTGATTTGGAACCAGGAAGGTCTGGGTTTAGCTTCTGTCTAGAAATGAGCTGTATGTTCCTGGTAATAATAATAATGATGATGATAATAATATAATATTATAATAATAGCTATTATTTACATAGAACCTATTATATGTCCTCCACCTTGCTTTACAAATTTTATCTCATCTGGTCCTTGTAACACCCCCAGGAGGTAGATATCATTTTTTATAATTTATAATTTTATAATTTTTATAATTTATAGTTTATATATATATATTATAATTTATAATTGAAGAAACTAAGGCAAACAAATTTAAGTGACTTGTCCAGGGTCACACAGCTAGTATGTGTCTAAAGCAGGATTTGAACTCAGGTCTTCCTGACTCCAAACCCAGTGCTCTGTACACTTTGCATCTGCCAAGTTGCCTTCAAGTTACTTAATTATTCTATATTTCAGGTTCCTCATTTGTCAAAGGAAGAGTGTGGATTTGATGGCCTCCTGCTTTAAATCTAAAATCTTATAATGATGTAAGGGGTGCAAGAGGAGGGACTGAATTTGACCTTGATCCAAAGGACATACCACACTCGCCAGTGACAACCGGATTCGGGAATACTTAAAACCTGAGGGCGCCATGAGTTGGAAGACAAATCTGCATAACTTGTATTTATTCAAGTATTTGGAATAATAACAAGTAATTGGAAATCACCAATAATAGTAACAATAACAAGTATTTGGGAGTCACCAACATTAACCTTATCTTGGGCTCTGGATACTGTGAGAAGGAGATAGGACAGAGATGAAAGACTACCTTATTTTTGTGGGGAGAAGGAATCCTATTTGATACAATGGAAAGAGATCATAAGGGAAGACCCTCTCCTGTATTCATCTTTTTCAAGATCACCGCCACTACCATCACCATCACCATCATTATCATCATCATCATCATCATTTCAACTACTACCGCCACCATCATCACTATCATCATCATCATCATCATCATCATCATCATCATCATCACCACCACCACTACCAACACCACATCATCATTCAGTTATTTAAAATCAAAAGGGAACTTTGAAGTCATCAAGATAACATATTTTATAGTTGAGCAAAATGAGGTTTTTAGAAATCAAATGAGTTGCTCAAAATCAGTAAAGTAATAAAATGATAGAGATGGGATTTGAACCCAAGATCTTCAGACTCCAAATAAGCAGCCTTTTCTCTGTGTCACGTTGTGTTTTCTTGTACCTACTTTGCAAGGTTGGAGATGGACAGGAAGGTCATAAAAAGAGCCAATGATTTCTCCATCAAAGAGCCAAGTTTGTGAAAGGTTGTTGCTCTATGTCTTTCTTAACTTTGTTCCATAGTACAGAATAAGAAGCAATGTGTGGGAGGTGTCAGAAGGCAGATAGCTCAACGTAAAGAAAAACTCTTAGCAATTAGAGGTGACAAGAGTGAAATGGACTGCTTTGGAAGTAGTACTCATTACCAAGCGAGGGTCTTTAAAAAGAAGTTGAGTATCATTTACTACAAAAGAGACATGTGACTGTGAAATGAAGACAAATTAGCAATTACTATTAGCTTAACCCTTGGTGCTCCAGGAGGATACAGGGAAACAGAAGACCATCAATCTTGAGTTGGAAAGAATCTCTAATTCCTTGATTTTCCAGGTAGGAAACCGAGACCCAGGGAGTTTAAGGGACTGTAATGAGATCATTTAAGTAGTAAGCATCAAAGGCAAGATTTAATTCAAAATCCTGACTCTAGAGACTCTTTCTTCATTCTATTCCCTCTACCTCTCTCACTTAGGTTCCAATCTTGTATTGCTGTTGCCTTTCCTTTAAAATTACCTTCCATTTACCCTGTATATAGTGAATAGGTTGTTCAGATGGACTAGCGAGTCTAGTGTGAGGGCTTTGCGCAGCCTTTTTCCGGGGTTGTTCATTCATCTTTGGTGTCCACCTGTCCCCCAACTCTTACTCTGTGTCACCAAGGTGTAGCATGCATTGCAGCCACATCCCAGTAAACTATCTCAGCAGATGGGCTAAACCAGATTGAGTTTAACCAATTGGTTTAAACTTGTTAGTTAAGTTAGGGATTTGGCTATTTGAAGCATGTGAAGACTTTCCTCAGTTGAATAGTTGATTAAGAAAAATTTGTTCCAATGATCATGAAGGCTACTGAAGCAGGCACTTAGAACTTGGATGGTTAGAACTTGTTTTGATGTCAAAGATGCCAAGATCATCCACTGCATCCTAGGCCATTGCCAGTCTTCTTCATTTTTGTCTTGCCACTGGACTTTGATGACTGGAATAAAGAGTGAAATGAACAACTTTGCAAAAAGTCATCACCTACCATCCACTATTTTACCTCTTCAAAAAATGAAGAATACATGACAACAATACACTTTGTATGGACATTATCCTTAATTAGTTATGAACTTCTTGATGTCAAGGAAGTCTCTGGAACTATCCCTTTGAGGATTCTCTTACACTGAGGTTCTCCCCCTGTTCTGACACTTCAAGCCCTTTGGCCCCAGCCTATCTTTCAAGTCTTGTCACACATCATTCTCAAAAAGTCTTACTGAACCCCCTTCATCTCCTTTCTCTGAGCCTTTGCATTGACTGTCTTCCATACCTGAAATGAACTATTTTTTTAACTATCTCCGTTTCTTAGAATCCCTAGTTACCTTCAAGGTTAAGTTCAGTTGCCACTTTTTATACAAAACATTCTTCTTCCTTTCCAACTAACTACTGGTTCTCTTGTCTCTACTCCAAATTAACCTTGTATCTATGTTGTCTTTATCTACAAAAACAGGTATCTTCTACTAGATGGTAAGATTCCTAAAGGCAGGAACTGTTAATTTTTGTCTCTGTTTCTCCAACATCTAGCAGTGCTTAGTGCACAGTAGGTAGTTAATAAATCATCGATACTCAAAATTTAAATTTCTCCCAGAAATGGAGCATTCAGTATTCACTCTGTCGCATTCCCTTGTTCTTCTGAGCTCACAGGTATCACTGCTTCCCAGATGTGACTAGAAAAATCACTGAAACTCTCCTGCTTCATTTGGGGAACAGACTCTTTTCTTGTCTTAATGACAGTCGTCCTGCACTTAGCATATTGAATGCCCCTATTTGCTGCCTATTAATCCTGGCCTGGCCTTGGATAGTTGGTCATTCTTGTCATCTTCTCATGGGTGCCTGTTGATATTTTGTCCAGCATGTCAAACAGCATAGCTAGGGATAGAGAACCAGTCTTGGCATCAGAAAGATCTGGGTTCAAATTTCTCCTTGAATATATACTGACTTGGAATCCTGTGCAAATAACTCAATTTTCAGTGTCCCAACCTACTCTTTAAGACTCTTAAGTGACAGAGCAGGTGATGATCTGCATTGGTAGGGGGAGTTGGACAGTTAGGTGGTACAATGTATAACATACTGGCCTTGGAGTCAGGAGGATAGGAGTTCAAATCCCATCTCAGAAACTTGATTCTTACTACCTGTGTGACTTTGGGCAAGTTACTTAAGCCTGACTACCTTGCATCCAGGGCCATCTCCAGTCCTCCTGCTTCATATCTGGCCACTGGGCCCAGATGGCTCTGGAGGAGAAAGTGAGGTTGTTGACTTAGCATAGCACCCCTCACTCTAATCCAATTCATGTGCTTGTCATATTGTGATATTGTGGTCTTCAAAAATGGACAAACATTCATTCATTCATTCATTTGTTCAGAGGGAGTTATCCTGGGAATTCCTCAAAACAGAGAATTCACAGCTCTGGGAACCCCTTTCCTCCAAATTTTGAAAAATACCTTCCCAACATTTTCCTTGTAACAAAATATTTGTGAAAAGTACTGATTCTATATACTGAATGGATCTAGAAAAGTTATTTCTAAAACTATAGAAAGCAGGCATGTTGTCAAATATCTGTAATCATTGCTCTTTGGGAGGTGGATTAAGTTCAGGAGTCCTTAGGTACAGCAGGCTAAGACCCAAAGAGTACCTACACTAAGTACTGATTTAGCAAGCCCAAAAGATGGGAGGTGTGGTGGCAACAGGCTTCCTTAGGAGCAAAGAACTAAGCAGAAACAATAAACAACTTGAACCAAATGTTATTAGAGAAATGCAAAATAGGAAAAGATAATGGGATGGTAGGATGGAGGATATCACCAAAGTAGTCAGACTATTCCATGAAAATACCTGAGATGTTAGGAGAAATTGAGGCAAATTTCCACCATTGATGGGTAGACAACTTTGAGGCACACTAACAGGAGCTCATGGAAAAGAATCACACAGAATAGGTTGGCAGAGATGACTTCAGTCTATATCTTTGGAGGAAACTCCTGTATACATGAGATCACAGATGCATTTAAGTAGAGACAGCTATCCTTGAATCTGGGCCAACTACTGCCCAGTCACTTTCCCCACTACTTACCAATTCCCATCACTTTCCAATCCCTTTGATACCTTGGTCATCTAACTATTATTTAAGGATTCTCTTATACTGAGTAGTAGATTTAAAGGTCAAATAAGTGACTTTAGAGCTGCTAAAGGAGTAGGGGGTCAGGTAGAGAAATGGCTTCAGTTCACCACTGTGTAATGTTATAAATGATAAACACAACCAGGTGTCCTCGTGGAAAACTCTTCAAGGGTCCAGGGAGTAAAGAATTGCCAGATTACATTCATTTCAATAAACATTTATTAAATAACTAAGAGCAAGTCCTTCCTTGATCTCAAATTCACATTATATTGGGGGTAGATTATAATATATACACAAAAAAGTACATACAAGTCTTTATGAAGTAATTTTAAGAGACAAAATGCTCCTGACTGTTAGGGGTAGAGGGAACAGTTAGGATAGGTCTCATGTAGGAGGTGGTGCCTCAGTTGAAAATGGGTGATATGATAAAACTGAGGCAAGGGAGGAATGCATTCAGACAGGGGAGTTCCAAAGTCCAGCAGGACAGTTTGACTTGGAACAAAGAATAGCTGGAGAAGAGTAATATGAAACAAGACTAGACAAACTAGTGGAATTTAGATGGTGACAACCTGCCAGGCTCAAGATGTTATTCTAAGGAAAATAGGAGCCATTGAAGAATGGGAGTAGAAAGATGTGTTTTGGGGATATTGGTTTGGCTTCAGGTGGAAGATGGACTGGAAAGAAGAAGCTAGAGGAAAGAGAGCAGTTAAGAAGCTATTGTAATTGTTCAAGTGTGAAAAGATGAGGACCTGAACAAACTAAAGGAAGAGAAAGAGTGAGATATGTGATGGGTCTACATATATATCTTGGGAGAAAAATGAATGAATGGTTGAAGAAGCATTTATTCAGCCTTTACTATATGTAAAGCACTGTACTTAGTACTGGAGAGGTAAATAGAAAAATAATCATTCCTGATTTCAAGGAGTTCACATTTGAATGGGAGAGATAGCTCAGAGTGAAGGTTTCAGTTTCGTCAGATGGGAAGATTTTTATAAAATATTGAATTCCAAATACTCTCCTTCCCTTTCTCTCCTTTCTCCTCTCTAAGATGGTAAGCAATTTGACATAGATTTTTTTAAAAAAGCACTTTTAGTGTTCGTTACATGCCAACTGGCACTAAATATTGAAGGAGTCCAAAAAGAATGGTCAAGTCTGATGGGCTGAATAGCCACATTGGCTTCATGGAAGAAGTGGTATTTATCATTTTGATAAACCAAAGGGAAAGGAGAAGAAATTTTTGGTAAGAAGAACAACATGGGGGTGGCTAGGTGGCACAGTGAATAAAGCACTGGCCCTGGAGTCAGGAGTACCTGGGTTCAAATCCGGTCTCAGACACTTAATAATTACCTAGCCATGTGGCCTTGGGCAAGTCACTTAACCCCATTGCCTTGCAAAAAAAAATCTAAAAAAAAAAGAACAACATGAACAAAGGTTTATAGGTGAGTAAGCATATTCAGAATATGCGTAGTGTGCACAAAGTAACTAGAATTAAAGGTTAGAGAGATATTTAGGAGCCTTGAATGCCATGCTAGAAAGTTTGGACTTTTATCCAATAGCCCGTTATTGAATTAATGGCTAAATTGGATAAATTATTGGATTAATGATTTCCCATTAAAGGTTTCTGAGTAGGTGGGAATGACATGTACAAAGTGGTTGTAATGGTCTGTTCAGGATTTAAGGATAAGAGCTATAGCTCATGCTTACAGGGAACTTACCTACTTATGATTTATTGTGTTTAAAACAAAGGATAAAAAGAGAACATGTTCTAGCTAGCAACTAATGACCTAGGTATCTTTTATTCTGCATCAGGAACACGACATAGCCTAGATAAGGTCCAGGAACTGACCATACCTAACTATGAGTGACCTCTGAATACTGGGGTTCACACTATGTTTTAGGTTAAACTGAGCAAAAACTCTACATGTATATAGATGTGGGCTTCAAATACTCAAGATATGAGTAAGCACTTTGTATGAAGCTCATAATCTTAGTAAGGAGTTAACATATAGATATGATTACAATAACAGTGATATATAATGTCTCTAAGAGAAGTGTAAATAAATATTTTGCAAAATTCTGGGTGAGAGGGGAGAAAAGGAGGTGGTGACAATTGAGTGATCCAATTTCATTGGATACTCAATGGCATCATCAATGTATTCATTAGTCACTTTAATAGTTCTCCTCTCCTTCCTAAGGTATATGAGCAGGGAGAAAGGAATGATCTGATCAGATAGCTGGATTGTTCTGGCTTATTACCTCCCTCCCTAGAAAACCGTGATCTAGAAGACATCAGTAACAATCAATCCATGTGCTTATCTATTAATATCTTTGACCATGTTCTATGCACATGTTAAGGGAATCCTTGATTTAACAAGAACAAGAAAGAAACAGCCTAGGAAGTTTAATCTGACAGCAGAGATCAGAGGTGGAGACACCATTTAGAAGTATGATTGGGCTGTGGCAGGGAAGGTCTAAATCAGATGAGTGGTGATGGTCATGGAAAGAAGTGATGAATATAAGAATGGTATGAAGGCAGAATTATCAAGCTCCTGGACTAATTTGATAGAGCGGATGAAGGGAAGGGAGCAATTAGAAATTAGAAAAATAATATAGGCAATGCAAGCAGTAATAGAATCTAATTCCTATAGAAGTGTTAGGGAATGCCATTCATAATTATATAGCAAAAATTTATCATAATAACACATGCAGTTTTCTGTGTATATCCCCCCTCCTCCATTTCAATAGAATATAAGCTCTTTGAGAGCATTAGTGGTTTCTTTTTTAAACTTTTGCATAGCCAGCACTGATCTCAGTACCTGAAACAAAGGAATATATTTATTAAAATGAATTTCAGGCTAAATTGAGTTGGGTTGGATATCACTTCTTTATTATTCTTATTAGAAAATAAGCTTCTTGGGAGCAGGGACTTTTTCCACTGTTGTCTTTGTATCCTCAGTGACTAGAATGCAGAAGATACTTTATAAAGGTTTAATGAATGAATGAATGAGTGTAATACCACAAAGTATACTTACATAGTGGATACAGCTTGGTGCTACAATAAATCCATGTAGATATCAATGATAGGATTCCGTGCCCCTGCAGAGACTGAAACCTCTCTTCATCCCATGAATTCTTAATTAATTAATCCTCCATAAAAATAATATTCAATATATTAGAAATTTTCCTCTTGATCTTTTAGTATTTCATGAATACTAGTTTGACATACAAATGATTCACCAGTTATTCCTCCCTTTCTGTAATCAGCCCATAGTACCAGAAACTACAGAACTCATACCTAAATAGAATTTACTCTACAATAAACTCAAGAGTGTATTGGTCTTTGTTTGAAGAACCTTAGTGAGTAGGAATCCATTACCTTCTCAAGGCTTCCCATTCCAACTCAACCCAATAAGCATTTATTGAATGGCTATTGTATTGTTCAGTTATTCAGTGACCTCATGGAGCATATCACACCAATACTGTTCTTGGAATTTTTGGCAAAGATATAGATGCCAGTTCTTTCTCCAGTGGATTAAGGCAAACATGCTGTAGGGCAGCTAGGTGGCATAATGGATAGAGCACTGGTCTTGGATTCAGGAGGATGGCAGTTCAAATTTGACCTCAGACACTTGACTCTTACTAGCTGTGTGACCTTGGGCAAGTGGCTTAACCCTGACTACTTCGCATCCAGGACTGTCTCTAGTCGTCCTGTTTCATATCTGGCCACTGGATCCAGATGGCTCTGGAGGAGAAAGTGGGACTGGTGACTTAGTACAGCTCCCCCTCACTCAAATCCAATTCACTTGCTTGTCATGGCATTATTTCCCTGTTATTGTGGTCTTTTTCTAAAATGAAGGACAAACATTATTATTAAGGCAAACGTGTTAATTGACTTGCCCACTGTCCCATAGCTAATAAGTGTCTGGGCAAGATTTGAATCCAGTCTTCCCAACTCCAAGCCCAGTGCTGAATCCACTGAGACACCAAAGTTATATATTGTGCTCTAAAAGTTTTAGATCAATTTCAAGCTTTTAAAACAAAAACCTACATTGAAATCTTTAGGACACATGGGATTTTTCATGTATAAATTTCTAGGCAATGAATAATAGAACTGGTAAATCAATGTTGAGTTGGTATTCATGAAATATTAAAAGACGGGAGGAAAGCCTGTACATTGGAGATGACTTTTATGAAGGATTCATTAATTAAGAATCCATGAGATAAACAGAAGATTCAATCTCTATGGATCCACTATAGTACCAAATTGTATCCATTATACATTGATACAAAGTTTGAAGGTTTTCCAATCCGATCTCCCTTGACTCCAGTTCTGTATTTTATCTTCTGTCTGTATTTTATCTATCTGTCCCTCTGGAGAATACCTTTGGTGAACAAATCTCTGTTTTACACCTTGATCTTTTATTTTGATAATGGGAGAATTATTGAACAAAGTTATATTTGTGTTGTATCTGTGAAGGAATCCTATTATTTTAACATTTTGCATGGAAGCTACCTTGTCAGAGGGAATCTTTTGTAAAATTTTGTTTTTGCTTTTTGGGGGAATATATTTTAAAGTTGTTTGGTTTACTGATTCAAGTGTATTTTTAAAATCAACAAATAAATGTAAAGGAGTCTGCATTCAGTAAAATTCTCAATCATTTGTTGTGGTTGAAAAATGTTTAGAAGGTCATTTCCCTCTTACTCTTTTTCAAAATCAAGAATATCCTTAATGTGTGTATAGATCATTCTCAAAGGTTTTATTGAATAGGTAGTAAATGGGCTGTTAAATTACTAATTTTTTTAGTCACCTTTTCCTAGAGAGGGAGGTAATTGTTGTTCTTTTCTGTTTTGGGGAACCTTCCCCTTTTTAAGGGAACTTGAAAATCATTATGTGTGTGACTTTGAAACTATTTCCTTTCCTTTATATGTCTTTGGTCTGGTCTCTTTTTAACTTAATTTTCCTAAGTGCTTTTTCCACTTTTTAAAAATATGTGACCATGAGTTTAAATGTGATGATTCCACTTTTCAGTGATCAGAATGCTATTGAAACATTGATCAGTCTGTTCCATTTCACACCTATTTGTGTTCTTCTCTAAGTTTCACCTATAACTTCTCCTGAGATGGATTTAGTTGTTTTACTTCAAACTATGTGCAGATTCATTTACTACTGTTACTTTGACCACTTTTACACTAGACAATACTGCTATTAGTCAAATAAAATATATAATCTACAACAATAAAGTCAAAATGTACAAGATTACATATGCTAAAACTCACTAGACTTAGATAATGGTACTAAGATGGAAATGGTAAATGAGCTTGGGGAAACTGCAAAACTGACCTGTGAGATTTCATTTGGTTTAATAATGGAGATTTTATTTTTCTAGATATTTTGTAGATACTCTATATCAGGATGAGAGGTAGGAAGGGAGAGAATAAACATTTATACAGGATCTACTATGTCCCAGGAACTGTGCTACAAATCTGACCCCATTTGATCGTTAAACCTTGTGAGGCAGATATTGTCGTCTATTTTATAGATGAGGAAACTGAGGTGTAAAAAGGTTAAATATATGAGGCCAATATAGGTTCCCCTAGTGAAGAAAACTACTTTCTAAAAAGAGATATCCATGTTCCTTCTTCTTTCCTATTGGTACCTTTTCCAGTCTATGTCTTCTTTAGCTTTCACACTGTTCTTGTAATTTTAAATCTGACCTCCGTTCTTTTTTAGGGAGCAGTCCTGACTCTTCTTCTGAACTTTCTCTATAATGTTCCAGAAATCTTTCCATTCTGGTAGCTCATTTTAGCTCTGGATTTCACATATTGAAAGTTGTGGTTATTTATCCTTTTTTTAGGATTTTTCAAGACAAATGGGGTTAAGTGGCTTGCCCAAGGCCACACAGCTAGGTAATTATTAAATGTCCGAGGCTGTATTTGAACTCAGGTACTCCTGACTCCAGGGCCGGTGCTCTATCCACTTCATCATCTAGCTACCCCTTTATCCTTTATTTTTAAAGAGAACCAACGATCTCATAAGGTGATGTCTTGACTCAAGGGTGAATTGGATTTAAGTGAGGCAGAGTTATACAAAGTTGTCTCACTCTCTCTTCCAAAGGCAATGAATTCCAGAGATGAGACAAAAGTCAAGACAACTTGTAGTGGCTCGGGATGTTGTGAGTGGCCTTGGCACCTAAGTGCTCCTCCAAAATTTCTGTTAGAATAAATCGTTCTCATCTGCCCATTCTGCTAGGGAAGTCTTCACATGCTTGGGATAGATACTCCCTTGCTCCCATAACTCATAGATAGATTTGAGGCCTGTGGTTTGGTCCTTCTGCCAAGATGGTTTACTGGTGTGTGACCATTGTACATTCTACAACTACTTGAAGCCATAGGGAGAGTTGGGTGGTAAGTGGTCACCAAAGGTGGATGAGTAACTCTGAAAAGGACTCAGCAAGCTCTTACATCAGAGTTACCAGTCCTCCTTGAATACCCCTTAAAATCCAAATATTGGAAATACTTTTGTCCTCAGTGGGTTTCTTTCTTTTACTGATGGGTTCTTCCCAGAATCTTCATTTTAAAAAGAATTCCCAGGATTCATTCTTTTCCAAGCTGTACTCTTGATTCTCCTTCCAGACATTATAATACTACTTCTCCCCTCCTCCCACTTCATCTCTTTCTTTTCTGTGTTTAGCTTTCATCATTAGAATGTAAGCTCCTTGAGGACAGGGACTGTTTTTCTTTCTGCTTGTATCTGTACCATATCTAGAATATAGTAGGTGCTTAATTAATGATTATTATCTTGATTCCTCCTCTGGATTTGGAGCCAGCAAGACCTGTGTTCCTATCTTCTTTCAGACTCTCACTGGATGGAAGACCCTAGGCAAGTCACTTTATGTCTCTGGGTCCTAGTTTATTCATCCAATGATTCACTAATGAAGTAATTGGACTCAATGGTTTACAAGTTCCCTTCCAGTTCTAAATTGATGATCCTATGTCTTTTTTGGTCATCTTGATCCCTTATTTTAAAAACTTACAGTGACTCAATATTGCCTATTAGATTAGACCCAAACTCCTTGATTTAATATTCAAAGTCTTCCACTATAGAATAACAGCTTATATAGTATCAATCTAAGTCAATAAATATTTATTGATTTCCCTACTATGAACAGGGCTCTAAGGTAAAGCTGAGTGCAACACAAAGATGTAAATGACTCTGGAATAGCTCTGCCATCTGATACTATATTTTATTCTGTTCCTGGGTACTCTCTAGGCAAACTTTCTGTTTCATTTAGGCCAATCCTATCCCCACCCTATATCCCTTGCTCATGCACAACTCTTGCCTTCCTTCCTATAGAAATTTTTTCTCCTATCTTCTTCACAAATTCAAATTCTATTTATCCTTTATGTCTCACATCTTCCAGGAATTGTCTTCTAACTACTCCAGCCTATACTACCTTATTTAAATTCCTCTTCCTCTTAGAGTTTGTAAAAGATAAAATAAGTAGCATCATTCATGATGTTGGCCCAGCCATAGAATCATGTAACTCAGTCCCACTCTAACATCATTCAGTTGACTGGCCATTGTATGCATTCATTATGATATGATGAAAAAACTTCAATTAAAAAACCCCACCACTGATGCCAGAGGAAGGAGGTCTGAGTTCAAGTCCCTTCTCAGTTGTATGATAATGGATATGTCCCTTAATCTCTTTACACTGTTTTTTTTTTCTGTAAAATAGCAATAATAACACTTACATTGTCTATTTCCCAAAGCCATTGTTAGGTAAGCACTTTAAATACCTTCCAGGGCTATGTAGGTATGGTCCATTGTTACTATTTCTATGGAACTAAGAGCCCCCTATAACACTGTCTCACCTAACAGCAAGGATTTTTAAATTTAATTCATTTATTCATTTACACATTACTAAAATAATCTTGTTGTAAGAGTAGACATTATGCCCCCTCCCCCCACAAAATAGAAAAACCTCACAAAAAATAAAATGAGAGAAAAAGAAAATTAAAATTGTACTTTAACCTGTGTTCAGATACCATCAGCTCTGACCTGGGATGGATCATATTCTTTATCATACATCTATCAGAAAAGTTGCTTCAATATTTTTTCCCACAGTTGCTATTGCTAATTGTATTTTCTTCCATTCATTCCTTCCCACTACCATTTATTCTATTTTCTCTTTCTTTTAGCTTCATCCTACCTTAAAAGTGTGTTGTGGGTCAACCAAGTGGTGCAGCAGGTAGAGTACTGGCTCTGGAGACAGGAGGACCCAAACCCAGATCCTGCCCCAGACACCCAACAATCACCCAGACATGTGGATGTGGGCAGGCCACCCAACCCCACCACCTTGTAAAAAAACAAAAAAAGTGGTGGGCAGCTAGGTGGCATAAGCCCTGGAGTCAGGAGTACCTAAGTTCAAATCCAAACCCAGACACTTAATAATTGCCTAGCTGTGTGGCCTTGGACAAGTCACTTAACCCCATTTCTTTGTAAAAAACAAAAACAAAAAAGTACGTTGTATCTGACTACCCTCTCCCATGATCCCTCTTCTCTATCACTTATATTCCCCCTCCCTTCCCCCGTCCCCCTTATCCCATCCCCTTCTTCTCCCTTTTCCTCTGGGGTAAGATAGATTTATATACACTATTAAATGTGCATGTTGTTTCTTTTCTGAGACAATTCTAATGAGAATGAAGGTTCACTCATTTCCCCTCACCTTCCCCCTTCCACTCCATTGCAAAAGCTTTTTTCTTGTCTCTTTTATGGAAACATCTTAGCCTATTCTACCTCTTATTTCCCTTTCTCCCAGTATATTCCTTTTTCATTCATTGAATCCATTTTTATAATATATTATAACTTCGTATTCAGCTCTCTCCTGTGTTTTTTTATATATGCTCTTTCTAACTATTCTATTAATTGAGATGGTTCATTTGAGTTATCAGTATCTTCCATGCAGGAATACAAACAGTTCAACAACAATAAAGCCCTTATAATTTGTCTTTCCCATCCACCCTCTCTATGCTTCACCTGAGTCCTGTACTTGGAAATCAAACTTTCTGTTCAGCTCTGGTTGTTTCAACAGGAATGTTTGAAATTATTCTATTTCACTGAATATCCATTTTTCCCCTGAAAGAGGATGCTCAGCTTTGCTGGGTAGTTGATTCTCAGTTGTAGTCCAAACTCTTTGCTTTACAGAATATCATATTCCAAGACCTATGAGCACTTATTGTAGATGCTGCTAATTCCTGTGTATTCCTAACTGTAGCACAACGATATTTGAATTGCTTCTTTCTTGTTGCTTGTAATATTTTCTCTTTGCCTTGGGAGTTCTGGAATTTGGCTATAATGGGAGTTATTTTGGGGCAATATCTTTCATGAGGTGATGGATTCCCTCAATTTCTGTATTACCCTCTGCTTCTAGGATATAAGGGCAAGTTTTCTATAGAAATTCTTTAAAAATGAAATCAAGACTCTTTTCCTGGTCATGACTTTCTGGTTTGCCCAATAATTTTTAAATTGTCTCTTCTGGATGTGTTTTCCAGGTCAGTTGTTTTCCAGTGAGATATTACATATTCTTCTAATTTTTCATTCTTTTGGTTTTGTTTTACTGTTTCTTGATTTCTTGAAAAGTCATCAACTTACTTTAACTCCATTCTACATTTGAAGGAGTTGTTTTCTTCAGAAAGCTTTCTTATTTCCTTTTCCATCTAGCCAATTTTGCTTTTTAAGGCATTCTTCACATCATTAACCCTTTGGACTGCTTTTTCCATTTGACCTAGCATGTTATTTTTTTTTAACATGTTATTTTCTTCAGTATTTTTTGTTGAACAAACTGCTGATGTGCTTTTTAAGATTTTTCCCACATCACTCTTATTTCTCTTCCCAATTTTTCTCCTACTTCTCTTGCTTGATTTTCAAAATCTTTTTTTTAGCTCATCAATAGCCCAAGACTAATTCATATTTTTCTTGGAGGCTTTGGATACAGAAACTTGAACTTTTGTCATATTCTGAGTGTGTGGTTTGATCCTTCATGGGACCAAAGTAATTATCTTTGGTCAGGTTCTTTTTTTTTGTTTGTTTACTCATTTACCCAGTCTATGCCCTTGTTTAGGGCTTCCCTAAACCAAGGTGTTTCCCAAGCTTTTGAGTGTTATTGGGACACCCTTCAAGGACCACAGTTCCTTCAAGGTCTTATGAGAGGCTTTGACTGCTCTTCTGGTCTGTGCTCTGGTCTGTGGATGACCACAAGTACTTCCCTCTGCCCTGGAATTGTGAGGAGGGTCTCTGTGGCAATAGGGGACCCAAGACTGCAATCAGGGTCTGAACAGAGCATCAGAGTCCTGCCCCAGGGATAGCAGAGAGACCCCCTTGCCTTCCGTGAACTGAGTTCTCTGGAAGCTGCTGCTGGGCAGCTCTCTGCTAGGTGGCTCCGCAGACCTGCTTCCATTTCCTGGACATGATCACTCTGGCAGAGATTTATTGCTGATCTTCTAAGTTGTGCTTGGTGATCTCTAGGTTTGGAGGTCTGGAAACTACTTCTGCTGTTCCAAGCCTAGGTGCCCCGTGAGCTGTTCCTGGAAGGGTGGAACTCATTTGCTCTTGGTGCAGATGACTTTAGTTGTGTTGCTGTCCCTTCTGACCTCAATGAAATGGAACCTTCTTATGAATTTTCCAAGTTACCCTGGTCTAGAGAATTGATGCACTGAGTCTTTCTGTGGGTTCTGCTTCTCTAAAATTTGGTTTGAGTCATAATAGTAAGATTTTTGGAATATTTTGGAAGAGCTCTGCCATAACCCTAACATTGAGTTTTTGCAAAACTAATATTTCTTATTTGACATGTTTCCTAGTTGCTTCACATGTCTAAGTTTTATCTCACAATGAGATAATTAGTTACTTAAAGTCAAGGACAATGTCTTCCTCTTTGGGATGCCCCACTAGATACTCAGGTGCTAGTTAACAGCACTTATTGACTTGAAATATATTAGATATGGCAGCAAACAGGAACAGGTCCAGAAGTTATCTGCAGATGAACCATTAAACACAATTAGGTTCAACTCCTGGGTGGGAGAAGGAAAACCAGAAGAACTAATCTCACAGTTATTTAACTTTGAAAAGGGGGAGTATGACAAAACATGGATGACACAAAAGGTTTAAATAGATTTTTAAGCACTTTAGTCAAAACAAGCACAATGGTGGGGGGAGGAATAGTTCTTTTTTTTTAATGAATAGTCTATGTAAAGCTTAGACACCATTTAAAAACCCCAAAGAGAACTGTGAGCTGAGAATAGAGCATCAAGTAAAGCTGTATGTTTCTAATAACCTACAATAGCATGAAAGGCATCTTCAAAATGAAAAGATCCCCCAAGTCAGTAGAATAAGATTTAGATAGTTAATAGACTTATATAATGTATTACTAGGGAAAACCTGAGACATTTTGAGATATAGCTCTAGTCTTTAGAAGGAGAGCATTGTGCATTAGCAAAAATCCCTGACTCTGAATCCAGAAGATCTGTATCCAAATCCCTGCTACATAAAATATTTATTATCCAGGTGACTTTTGGCAATTCTTTTTAATAATATCAGTCTCATTTCCTTTACATTTAAATTAAAGGATGAAGATGGTGATAATAATAATAATAATTAGCATTCATAATTTCACATTTATATGGTGCTTTATAATGTTATTTCATTTGATCCTTGCCCTGTGAGGTAGATGTTATTATCTCTATTTTATAGATGAAGAAACTGAGGCTAAGAGAAGTTAAGGGATTTGATTAGGGTCACAAAGCTAGCAAATAAATACCACTACTAGTCTGTAGCCCAAAGTAATCAAGGAAAAAGGTGAAAGGACTTATTTACTTTTTTAAAGTAGTATTTTACTTTTCTTCAATTACATGTAAAGTCAATTTTTAACATTCATTTAAAATTTTTTTGAGTTTCAAATTTTCTCTCTCCCTTTCTAACCTTTCTCCTCCCTGAGACAGCAGGCAATCTGATTTAGGTTATACATGTTCAATCATGCAAAACTTATCACCATAATGATCATGTAAAAGAAGACAGATTCAAAAGAAAAAAATAACAAAAAATACAAAAAAGTAAAAAAAATAGTATGTTTCAATCCACATTCAGACTCCATCAGTTCTTTGACCATAGATAACAATTTTTATCAGGAATCAAAAAGACCTATTTATATAAAAATATATATAGCAGTTTTTTGGTGGTGACAAAAAATGGAAATCAAGGAGATATATATCAATTGGGGAATGGTTAAAGAAATTGTGGCATATGATTGTGATGGAGTACTATTGTGCTAAATTGAATGATGAACAGGATGGTTTCAGAAAAACCTTAGAAGACTTCTATGAACTGATACAAAGTGGAAGTAAGCAGGATCAGGAGAACTTTGTATATAATAGCCATATTGTAGGCATGATCAGCTCTGAAAGATTTATCTACTCTGATCAAGATAGTGATCAAAAACAATTCCAAAGGACTCATGATGGAAAATGCTGTCTATCTCCAGAGGACAAACTGAAGATCTAAGAATGAAGATTGAATCATTCTTTATATATTTTATTTTTCTCTTTTTTTTTGGTCTGTGTTTTATTTTGCCACATGGTTAATATGGAAATATGTTTTGCATAACTTCATGTATAAAATCATTGTCAAATTGCTTACCTTCCTATGGAGAGGGAGGGATGAAAGGGAGAAAGATAATTCAGAACTCAAAAATGTCAAAAATAAGAAACTTTTAAAAAGAATATTAATTTTTTTACATGTGATTGGGAAATATTTAACAAAATAAAAATATATTGAGGTAAAAAAATAAAGCTAGCTAGTATCTGAGGCATTATGTCACCTAGTTACCTTTAGATGATCTCTAAGATCCTATGAAATCTTATGATTCTATGGGCCCTAAAAATCCATTACAGTTATAAACTTTTGGTTCTATGACAATACTAGCACATAGCACATACCTCAGGAGGCTCAGGGAATGAATAATCATCTGGACTATATCTGATCCAAGGTGGTAATTCTAATGACTATAATTTATTTCAAGGACACTGTTCTCTTTAAATGGACGTGGAATGTGCCTGGTTTCCTCTACCCTGGATGTCATGGGAAACAGCCACAAGTAATTTGAATAATGCTATCCCATTGGTCTAAGAAAAATTCTTAGGACTATAGAGAACATTATAGGAGAAAATGAAGTTGATTTTTTTTTTTTGAGATTTAAAGTCTATAGGGGTGGGAAACATGCAGCTCAAGGGTTGGAAAAAAAGGATAAACTGGATTCACTCTGACCCATTGTGATATCAATGGTAATAGTACCATAAGTGACTGATATTATCTAGTTTTTGAGGGTCAGTATTATTGGGAAGGCCTCTAACAATTTTTTTCTCCCCATAAATAAACTTTTTCTTTATTAAGCTTTGTGAACTGTGTGATTGCAAGGGGAGTTGGTGAAACCATGCTGGGTGTTGCCATTTAGTGAAAATTTTCTGGGAGAGAACAATTAGTACAAAATGTGAGAACCTCTGCAACTTATAGTCTTAAAGATTAATGTAGGTCACTGAAAAATTAAATTATTTGCCCTGCTTCAGAAAGCTGTGTAAGAGGAAACTCAAATCCAATCTTTTTTTGACTCTGAGACCAGCTCTCTATCTTCTAACTCACATTCCTTTTCTATTAATTAGAATGTTGTTGCTGTTTTTGAGTCATTTTAGTCATGTCAAACTCTCTGTGACCCCATTAGGGGTTTTCTTTGCAAAAATACTGGAGTGGCTTGCCATTTCCTTCTTCAGCTTATTTTACAGATGAAGAAACTGGAGAAAATAAAGTTAAGTAACTTGCTCAGAGTCACACATCTAGGAAGTGTCTGAGACTGGATATGAACTCTTGAAGATGAGTCTTCCTGATTTCAAGGCCAGTGTTCTATCCACTGTACCACCTAGCTGCCCAACTCCTGAATCTAACTCCTATCACTTTATTGACAGGGAAACTAGAACCTAGGGGTTTTAGTTGACTTGACCAAGGTCACCCAGATAGTATCAGAGGCATGATTTGAACCCAGGTCCTCTGAATACTTTTTCCATTGTACCACACTGAACTCATTTTGAATATTTCTTCTCAGGTGCCATTGGGATATGCAAGTAGTGATATCTTGTAGGCAGAGCTCAGAACAAGAGGATTAAACATGGATTCCAGAGGTATCTGCCACAGAAGTGGCAATGAAGCTGCTATAATGAATGAGATTATCAAAGGAGAGAATATAAAGAGATAAGAAAAGAAAGTCAAGAATACATCCTTAGGGAATACCTACATTGAAAGTTGGGAAGAAGATAAAGGGTTTAAGAAGGAGATAGAGAAGGAAAGAGAGTTTCAACAGGAATACAGTAATTGCGTTGTCTCTTGGACAAAGTAGTTAATAGAAAGTCAAGGTCAACAGTGTCAAAAAGAAGACCACGACATCAGGGAAGTGATGCCATGACAAACACATGAATTGGATTTGAGTGAGAGGGTCTTGTGTTAAGTCACCAGCCTCACTTTCTCCTCCAGAGTCATCTGGGAATAGTGGTCAGATATGAATCAGGATAACTGGAAACAGCCCTGGATGCAAGGCAATCAGATCACACAGCTAGAAAAAGGCAAGTGTCTGAGGCTAGATTTGAATTCTGATCCTCCTGAATTCAAGGCTAGGGCTCTATCCACTGTACCACCTGGGAGGACATTGGGGATCTTAGGGATGCAGTTTTAAGAAAGTGTTGGAAGGAAGCATTGGAAGTCTGTATTGCAAGAAGTGTGGGTTGTATGATATAGAGGTGTCAGATCTAGGCAACCTTTTTTAAAATTAATTTTTATTGATATTTTATATTTTGAACATCATGTTAGTCATTCCAAATATCCATCCTCTTCCCCTCCCAGAGAGCCATCCCATATAAGAAATAGAATTATTTTTAGAGAGGGAGAAAAATCAGACCAATTGATCAACACATTGAAAAACTCCAAAAAAGTTGTGTAGTGTATATTATCTATGGACTCCCCTCTCCCTACTTCCACAAAGGAATACTTGGGAGATGTCTTCTCATATATCTTCATTCAAGTCCTGCTTGATCTTTATCATTTTTTGTTTACTTTTGATTTTTTGTTATGCCATTGTTCTTTCCAATTACATTGGTGAAGTTACTTGTATTCTGGGCTTTGGTTACTTCTCTCTGTATCATGTTCATGTAACTTTTCAGTGCTTCTCTTTATTCATTTCTTATATGCATCATTTTTTACAGCATAATAATATTCCATTGTATTCATTCATCACAATTTATTTAGACATTCCCTAATTGATGGACATCTATTTTGTTTCCAATTCTCAACTTTTTCAAAAAGTACTGCTATAAATATTTTGGAGTATATGAGAACTTTTTTCCTATCAATTGCTTCCTTTGAGTATAAACTTAATAATGGGATCTTTAGTTCAAAGAGTATAGACATTTTAGTTACTTTATTTACATATTTCCAAATTACTTTTGAAAATGGTTAGCTCAGGGGTGGCTAGGTGGTGCAATGGATAGAATACCGGCCTTGGAGTCAGGAGTACCTGGGTTCAAATCCGACCTCAGACACTTAATAATTACCTAGCCGTGTGACCTTGGGCAAGCCACTTAACCCCATTGCTTTGAAAAATCTAAAAAAAAATAGAAAAAAAGAAAGTGGTTAGCTCATTTCATAGTTCTGCCAACAATGTTGCTAATTTTTTGTCATTTTTGTCAATTTGCAGGGAGTAAGGTAAAAACCTCAGGTTTATTTTGATTTGCATTTTTTTTTGTCACAGTGATTTAGAGCATTCTTTCACCTGGTTGTGAATACTTTGCAATCTCTTTTTGAGAATTGTTTGTTTATATTTTTGAACATTTATCTACTGGGAAAATAACTTTAAGTCATATATATATATATATATGAATTGTTTAAATATCTTAATCACTAAATCTTGATAAAAAAGCTTAATATAAAGATCTTTTCCCCATTTGACTACTTCCTTTCTTACCCTAAGTGTATTGTTTGTCAGTGCTGATGATTTTTCATATAATCAGTTATCTATCTTATCTTTTATAACTGCCTCAATCTTTGATTTTGTTATGAATATATCTCTTAGCCATAGCTGTGAGAGTTTTATGATTTATTTCTCTTCTAATTTTTTTTAGGTTTTTGCAAGGCAAACGGGGTTAAGTGGCTTGCCCAAGGCCACACTGATAGGTAATTATTAAGTGTCTGAGACCGGATTTGAACCCAGGTACTCCTGATTCCAGGGCCAGTGCTTTATCTACTATGACACCTAGCTGCCCCCTAATTTTTTAATAACATTATCTTTAATATTAAGACCACACATTCATTTAGAGTAGTGTGGTGTAAGATATTGATCTAAGTCTAACTTCTTTCAGATTTCTTTTCAGTTTTTTGGAGGTTTAGAAGTGTTATTCCTTTTTCATCCCTACTTCTTTTCATTTCCTTTGATATTATAGATTTTTGTTTTTTCCAAATGAATTTTATTATTTTATCAAGTTCCTTAAAATATCATCTTGGTAAATTGAATGATATAACATTTAAAATGTTAATTAATTTTGATAATATTGTAATTTTTATTATATTAGCAAGACCTAACCATGCACACTGAATATTCTTCAAATTATTTAAGTTGTTCTTTTTTTAGGTATACTTTGTAATTGAATCTATTCAAGTCTTCAGTAGTTCAATCTCCAGATTTTATTGAAAATGGGATTTCTCTTTCTATTATTGCTTTTTGTGGGGTTTTTGTTTTATTTTATAGAAACACTATTGGTTTTTGAGGATATATTTTGTAGCCTACAACTTTACTGAAGCTTTGTTTCAATTAGTATCTTTGCTGATTCCCTAGGATATTCCAAGTAAACCATTATATCATTAGTAAACAATGATAGTTTAACTTCTTTGTCTATCTTTGTACTTTTAATTTCTCCCCGCCCTTGGCTTAATGATATTGTAAGCATTTCCATAACTACAACAAATAACAGTGGGGAGAATGGGCATTCTTGCTTTACCCTAGTATTTATTGAAAAAAATTTGAGTGTAACTCCATGGTCTTAGATATATGATTTTTATGATATTTTTAAAAGATTCTTCTATGCATATACTTTGTAGGTTTTAACATTAAAGAGTATTGTATTTTGTCAAAAGCTTTTTCTATATCTATTGGAATAATCATGTGGTTCAGATGTTTCATTTTTTTCATATGATTAATTATGTTGGTTGTTTTCCTAACATTAAACCCTCTTTTCATTTCTAGTATAAATCCCAGTTGATCAGAATGATGGATTTCTCAGATAAATTGATAATAGTCTGTTTAATGGAATTTTATTGAAAATTTTTTGAGTCAATGTTCATAATGATACTTGTCTCATAAAAATTCTGCTAGGTAGGGTGTGTTCTTTCTCAATTTGTGAAATATTGGTACTAATTGTTCTTAAAAATTTGTTAGATTTAGGCAGCTAGGTGGCACAGTGGATAGAGCACTGGTCCTGGTTTCAGGAGGACCTGAGTTCAAATCTGACCTCAGACAATTAGTAATTACCTAGCTGTGTGACCTGGGGCAAGTCACTTAGCCCCATTGCCTTGAAAAAATTTTAAAAAATTGTTAGAGTTAACCTGCAGCTACAAGAGAACCAGGAGTCCCCCTTTCCCCCTTGGTAGTTCCTTTTCATCTAGATCTATTTCCTTTTCTAAAACTGTTATTTTAAAATCTCTATCTAATCTTCTAGCTAGCTAATTTTTCAAGAAATTTAACAGGGGGAAAAGGAGGAGAAAAATGAGATGGCAGTTGGGTGAAATGGAAGAGATAAGAAAAGGTATTTTTTATATGGCAGAGACTTGAGCATGTTTATAGGTAGATGAGATAGTTGATACTGAAGAGTGATAGAAGCTGTACAAGAAGGAGGAGAACAGTTCTGGAGCAAACTCCTAGGAAGGTAAAATAAAATAGGATTAGTAGTGCAAAAGATTAACCTTAGGGATATCCATAGGGACCTGTGATCCCATTGATATACGGTACTCCCAGGTGAGGAAATTTCCTTTACTAAGGCAGGTTATTAGATTCTCTAGACTTTATAGATGTAGAGAATTCCCTACAACACAGAGATAACTTGACTGGTCTTGGGTCACACATAATAAGTGTCAGGGACAAGACATGAACTTGTTTCTTCCTGACTTCCAAACTACCTTTCTAACCATTATTCTAGATCACATTTATGGAGCCTTTGGAAGTAATAGAAATATCTTTTGTGAAAATGGAGAAAGTGATGATATTAAGGTTTAAGAAATAGAAAGATTGAGGCCTCTCATACTGAATGACCTCAATCTTCTTAATAAGGTAATGGGTTAGCTCATTTATTATACACTTGCCACATGAGGTAGGTATTGGTGTGAACAGGAGAAAAGGAAAGATGTGGAACAATTATTTCAGGGAAAGAGTCAAGCAGAGTAGGAAGAATGTTATAGAGAAAATTAAGGACCAGTGGCACTTAGGTAACATGAATTTTAAAGAGCAACATCATAGAAAGCAGAGTGATATGATGGAAAGGGGACTGGATTTGGGACCAGAGGAACTGTATTCAAATCATAGCTCTGCCACTTATTACTCTGTGTGTAATTTGCCTCTTTACTTCTTTGAGTCTTAGTTTCCTCATCTGTAAAATGATCAAGTTAGACTGGAGTGACAAGTAGTGAATTGTTGTACCCTGATTTCCCAGAAACTAACCCAAAGAAACAGTTAAGTAAATTCTCTCCAAGGTTCACAATAAAATTTACAGCCTTGATGTTTTGAAGTATAGATCTACAGATTTCTTCTCTGGATCATAGTCATTGATTTATATCTAGAAGGGACCTAGAGTCCAGCCCTCTCATTTTCCTAGTGAGCAAACCAAGGTCCAGTCACAAAGTAAGTTTTTGAGGCAAGATTTGAACCCTGGTCTTCCCGACTGCAGCCTAGAGCTCTAGCCACTATTACACTGCCTCAGTTTACTCACAGAGAGAGCAGTGCTTCTGGTCTATGCTCTCTAGGTTTCTAGGCTCTATAAATAGAAATTACAAACTTACTGTTGAGTATCATGGGAAAGGACAAGAGATGGAGTATCAAGCAATCAAGTCTGAGCTTGGTCATTGGTTAGCAGTGTGATGTTGACTAAGTTACTTCCCTTCTCTGGGTTTGTTTCCTTCTTTCTAAAATGATGGGGTAGAAGTGAGCCAAGGTGGGAAGTAAGGGAGGGTTGGGAAAGTGACCCAGAAAGGATCTCTCAGATTCCTTCCAGCTTCTTAATTCTATAATTCATCAGAAGATGGAAGAAGCTTCAGGAGAGAGATCCTCCCTATAGGCTAAAAGGTTAAATTGGGGAGAAAGGAGGAAGCAAACAGATATCAAGGATCCAGTTTTTAAAGCCATTTCTGCATTATTCTGCATGGTCTCGGGTAGGAGTTCTGAACCTTTTTGGGGCTGTGGACACCTTGGGCAGTCTCAGAAAAACTAAGGACCCTTTTGAGACAAATGATTTTAAATGAATAAAAAAAACCAAATAAGTTGGAATAAAATTAGGCAAACATTTTTTAAAATCAGGTTTTTGGACCCTAGGTTAAGAACCCCTAATAGAGGGATTTCTAAACTGAATCTCTGATAACCTGGACATGACAGGTCCTGTGACCTTGGGAAAAATTATATCCTTTCTACATTTCAGTTTATTTATCTATAAAATACTCCATTTGCCTGATGAAGGCCTTGAAGATAAATGAGATAAGTTAAGTTATTGAAAAGCAGCACTAGCATATAATAAGAGATGGTGTGATTATCCATCTATTCTACAACAGAGATATGCATGAATCTGTGGGCAAAAAAAAAAATCAAAAGCATGAGTTCAATTAGCAAGAAATTTCCTTCTACTAGCCTGGGAAATTAGCTTGAACCCTCCCTACCCCCTAAAAGCTTGCTGTAGGTAAAGCAGGGTGTGTGTGAGGCCTTTCTCTCACAAGTTGTCTGCTCCTAATAGTCCCATCCTCTTTGTAGGCCTCTCTGGGCCTCCCTCATTTGATATTGCAGGACATTGTCACTTGAAATTAATTGCAACTAATTAAAAATGATCCGGTTAGGACAATTGCACAATGGCACTCTGGAGACTGCTTCATTCCCAAAGGTTTGCCTGAGTTTGCTGCTGCTATGGCCCAAGTCTCAGGGAAGGGGCCATACATCATCATGTCATTTTACATTGTTATTTCTCTGAAAGCAGCAATTTGAAAGAGTCTCCGATGAACCTTGAGCAACTTTGTGCTAAAAAGAAAAATGTTACTGTCCAAGATCTGTAAAATATAACATATAGATTCAAAGAAGTGTCTTGACATGAATAGGAACATTGAGCTGGTGGCATTATTTGCATATAATATATAATGCTGTAGGAAAAGGGCTAACAAAGCAGGGGATGACTTTGGGAGCCCCCATTCCCAGCCCCTTTGTTCAAACTGGGTCACCTACCCTCCTGCCTTATTATTTTATCACAGATATCCCCCTTCCCCACCACCTTGTTTTTCCTTCCAAGCTTCTTACTTTTTAAAGCAATGTATTGTGTTTTAACCCCAGTAACATTGGACTTCCAAACTCCTCCAGCTCCAACTTCCTGAAAAACTAGAGAGCCCTTCTTGCTTCTTAACTCTGATTTCATAAACATTGCTAATCCCCAAACAAGCTTTCGACCTGCCAGCTCCTAGGTCACTCCCAGGAGCCCAAGGCTTTAATGGAACATAGTCCACTTCTTGGACTTGGCTGAGGGCCAGACATTTAGGGAATTATGGAAATGAACCCTGCTAAATAGACCAGTGGCTCCAATGACTCACTGCTCAAGACCAGGAGTTTGGGGTGGGGGAAAGGGAAAAGGCTCAAATGAGTTTTGGTCCCAAGTCTCTAGGCAACAAATCTACAGGCTAAGGCCAAAGTACTCACTCCCTCCCAGCTCTAGCCCTCCACAACCCTCCCCTCCATCTTCCAAGGCCTTCCTCTCAGTAGCTGAGAACCTGCAGGGAGGAGAGGACCAACAGGTAAATAGGGAGAGAAAAGCTCATCTTTTCCAGTCATGTAGTTCTCCTGAAGAAGAATTTTCAGGTCAATCAACAGATCTCTTTAAACTAAAGGCATTTAGTTTAATGCAGCCCCACCTTCCATCACCAATTTTATTTTGTCCCAAGGACCATCTCTTCAATACACTTCACCAATGTAAACTTTGACAATTTATAGGCATCTTCTATTTGAAGATCTGGAGAGGGAGGAATCATAGTGTTAAGAGGCAGGAAAACTTGGATTTATTTTTTTCTCTCCCCTTTACTTTATCGCTCAAAGGAGTCTATATTGTTTGGGGGAAGGGGTATTTTGTTTACTCTTAAACAAGAATATTTTATTAAAGTATAAAAAAATATTATTTGTAAAAAAATGTACATACCCTTTGATCTAGCATACCACTCCTCAGTCTATACCCTGAAGAGATGATAAAAAAGGGTAAAAATATCACTTGTACAAAAATATTCATAGCAGCCCTGTTCCAAAGAATTGGAAATCAAGTAAATGTCCTTCAATTGGGGAATGGCTTAGCAAACTGTGGAACACTATTGCTCTATTAGAAGCCAGGAGGGACAGGAATTCAGGGAAGCCTGGAGGGATTTGCATGAACTGATGCTGAGATGAACAGAACTAGAAAAACACTGTACACCCGAACAGCAACATGGGGGTGATGTTCAACCTTGATGGACTCGCTCATTCCATCAGTGCAGCAATCAGGGACAATTTGGGGGTGTCTACAATGGAGAATACCATCTGTATTCAGAGAAAGAACTGCGGAGTTTGAACAAAGACCAAGGACTATTACCTTAAATTTAGGAAAAAAAAACCCCCTGATATCTTACTTTCTGGTCTTGCTGTCTCTTATACTTTATGTTTCTTCCTTAAGGATATGATTTCTCTCTCATCACACTCAATTTGGATCAATGTTTACCATGGAAACAATGTAAACACTGACAAACTGCCTTCTGTGGGGGTGGGGGTGAGGGAGGGAAGTAAGATTAGGGGAAAAATTGTAAAACTCAAAATAAATAAAATCTTTAATAAAAAAAACAACTAGGTACCATTTGAAATGTTTCTATTGACTGGGTGGAGCAGGAGAAGAGATGGGAGAAGTCTTCATGGAGGAGAGGGCTTTTGAGCTTGACCTTAAAGGATGAATTTTCAAGAGACTAGAGCATGTCAGAAAGGGATTTGCAAGAGTGTAAGAAAAAACTAAAAAGGAAGGATGATGCCAGATTGCAGAGGAATTTGAAGAATAGTCTCTGGAGTCTGAATATCCCTTGGCAGGAAATAGTTTGAAAGAATTTCATCAGAAGCATGACACAATCAGAACTTTGCTTAAGAAATGGTAGCCATGTGAATAGAGAAGGGGCATTCAGTGAATTTCAAAAGTCTTCTTTTCCAGCTTTTTGAGAGGCAAATGGGGAACAGTGGAAAGAGCGTTGGTTTTTGAGTGAGAGGATATGAGTTAATTTTGATCTATGTGACCTTGGGCAAATGACTTCATCCTTGTGGCCTCAGTTCCTTCATTTATCAAATAAGGGAGGACTAGATGACCTCTAAAGTCCTAGTTTAATATCTATTATTTTATGGTACTGGAATAAGCTTTCTACAATATTCCCCGTGAGTGATCATCCAGTCTCTGCTGAATGACTTCTTGTGACAGGGGAACCCTTTACTACCTCAGAAAGCAGGCCCTTTTCACTTTTGGAGAGCTCTATTGTTTCAAAGTGTTCCCTTACATCAAACCTAAGTCTGCCTCCATGTTACTACTACCCCCTTGATTTTCTGGTGACTAGCAGAACAAATTTTCTAAAGACAGCAATTACATAACCAGTAAGTGTTTTGTCTTCACTCAAACACTTCAAGATTATTCAGAAGAGACAAACACTCTCTGTGAGGTAGGATTAGTTAGGGGATACTTGATGGAGGAAAATGTTGCAGGGTATGTTTCCCTTCCCTACTATCTGCACTTCCCATTCCCTAGTCTTCTGTCATTTCCCCTACCAGTTATTTGTTCATTAAAAAATAGTCTACACTTATGATGTATGAAATAAGGATTGATGGTTATTGGCCCCTACTTAATTCTCATTTCTGATGCCCAATGTTGAAGAGTTCATTTCTCATCTTTATAAAAAAATTATGACCATGATGGAGAAATGAATTGTCTTGTTCTGAGGTGACAAGTAAGAAATCTTACACATTAACCAGAAAGCCTCAGAGGGAATATGAGGAAGCTAAATTCTGGTCTTTCCTGACAACTACTCATCTAGAGCTTCCAATGACTAAGATAGAATTATATCTATGTCCTCTGATAACTAAAGCTTGGTGGTCCTCTTTATTTTGCATACCTCTTCTTTTGGTCCTATTCTTACCTTGTCTTTCTTCTATATTAGTCTTTTGGCCTTCCCTTGTAGGAATTAAAATACACTTAATAAAACTCCAAAGTTTTATTGATTATTAGTCTGTATTATTTTTATGAAAATGTTCTAAGCCCTAAGGAAACTAGAATTGTGCCCAGATCTCTTTTTGCAATCATCTGCTGGCAATATTGTCATTCTCCTTCTTACTTGAGGAATTATCAAAATGGTCCCTTTTTCTAGATTAATAATGATAATAATTTATATAATGTTTTAAGATCTATAAAGCACCTGAAATATATTATCTCATTTTGTCCTTACAATCCTATGAGGTAGATGTTACTATTAACCTTATTTTACAGATGCAGAAACTGAGGCTGAAAAGGTAATTTTTTTCCTTCCAGAGTCACACAGCTAGTAAATGACTAATATAAAGATTTGAACTCAAGTCACCCTACCTCCAAGTCCAGCATTCTATTCACATTGCCATTTTAGCTGCCTATCATCATTTATGCTTTGCCAAGCCCTAGGATAAAGATTAACCTCACCATTCTCTTTCTTTTTTTCCTATTTCTATACTTCTGAACTCTTTAAGAGAAAACGATGTTGCTGACTTGTTGCACTAAAAATTTGTTATCTAATATCAATGGACAGTACTCACTACTGCTTGGAAACACTTTTAGTTAGTTCCTGATTTTCTCTTGATTGAACTCCATAAAGTGGCTCCCCCAGACTTTGTGTAAAACTGCCTATATCACCACTTCCTTCTCATTACCCCAAAGAGGACTTGAATCCTACTTTACTGAAAAAAGAGGTCCATTCATCATTGTCTTTCTTTTCCCATAATATATATGCCTCAAAACTAATTTTTATCACTCCCTGTTCTCTCCTCATTTGCTTGAATTTCTGAAAGAAATGGCCTTTCTCCTTGCCAAGCCAACCTTTCTATTTATTCATACTCTCCAAGAGCTTTGATTATCTCTCTGTATGTTTCTGTATGTTGCTCTTTCCTCTCTCTCTCTCTCTCTCTCTCTCTCTCTCTCTCTCTCTCTCTCTCTCTCTCTCTCTCTCTCTCTCTCTCTCTCTGTTTCATTTCTTTCTCCTCTCTGTCTCTGTCTTTCTCTTTCTCTTTCTCTTTCTCTCCCCCTATACCTCATATAACTCCCCTCTTACTCATTCTTCTCCATTCCTACTTCTCAGAAAACCAGAGGAAGTGTGGAACAGAAAGTGACTCAACATGGTAGGGAGAGAGATTCTTTAGATGGAAAGTCTTAATGTCAAAGACATGAAAAGGATATTGAGGTGAAATAGTGGCAGACTGCTCTTGTTGGGGCTTGCTGCATTCATTTTTCCCTGGTTCCTGTTGAGTTGGTCACAATGAGAAGTTAGAGGTCTTTGCCTTCAGACAAAATACTGAATGCAAAAGGAATTCTAATTCTAATTCTAATTTCCAACCAGATCCCAAGTACAAGCCCTATGCTTCAAGATTCCCTGATTCCTGACTCTTCATTTAATGACTAAGCCTCTGGTGTATGAGCTGATGTATGAACTGAATACTTATGCTACAAGGTCTCTACTCCTTTCTACTTGTAGGAGGAGCAGCTTCGGATACTAAGCAATCTGAACTGTGCATTTCCTGGAATTCCTGGAATACAACCTACGTACCATCTCGGGCTTACTGGGCCTGAGAGAGGCTATGGACATGGAGCTGCATAATAGATGGTTGATTATGGATTATTTATTACTTACCAGGAGTGTTTCAGTACATTCCAATGCTGAGGTCTGGATATATATATTTTTTTTAGTAACTGTCTCTCATGCCTAGAACTCTCCCTCCAAATCACTGTCTTCTGGCTTCCCTGACTTCCTTTAAGTCTCAGGTAGCATCTCACTGTCTGCAAGAAATCTTTCCCAGTCCACCTTAATCTTAGTGCCTTGTTTCTGAGATTATTCCCAATTTTTCATACATATATATATATATATATATATATACACATATATCTTGTTTATACATATTTATTTGCATCTTTGAGAGCAGGAAGTATTATTATTATTATTATTATTATTATTATTATTATTATTATTACATTGCCTTTCTTTGTAGTCCCAATGCCTAGCCCAATCCCTGGCTTATAGTAGATGCTTAGAAAATTCTAGTTGACCAACTGACTTAATTGATTTTTTTTATCAAGGGTAAAATGTTGCATACACAGTACGTACGCTTCTTTTTTTTCCATACTTCAGGGTGGTAATTCCATTATGCCAAGATAAAAATGACAATAACTCAGTGAAGTATAGTCAGTTCAAGGAAAAAGGAGAGTTAAATAGGACAGGGTATGATTAGATCAAATGTGTATGGGTATGATAGATCAGAGTATGATTAGTTAAATCTACCATAATCCACACCCCTTAGATAGAACTCCCAATTTGGCCTCTTAGAGAGAGAGAGAGAGACAGAGAAGGGATTTAGAAGATCATTCAGTTTCTGAGACCTATAGAGAGCTTGGCATTTCTCCTATTTCCAATTAGTGGGGGTAGAGCACCATAAATGAGCACTGAACTACTAAATCCTGATTTTTCCTGTCAAATAGACTCAAGTGAGTGGCTAGCAGTTCCACCTAGTGGTTTAAACAAAGGCATCTCAGATCCAACATGTCAGATACAGAATTCATTATCATCTTCCCTAACCCTGTCCTATACCAAACTCTCCCTCTTCATGGGGAGGGTTCCACTCATTCAAGTTTATAACCTTGGGATCATCCTTGACTATTTCCTCTCCTTTTTAATCATCTATATCCAACTAGTTGTCAAGTCTTGACAAATCTACCTCCATGACATCTCTTGCATCTCTCTCCTTTCTGCTCCCAAAGCACCACCCTTATTCAGGATCTCATTGTCTCTCACTCAGACTATTTCAATAGTCTCATTTATTTCTTTGCTTCCACTTCCTCCCTTGTCCCATTCATCTTCCATATAGTTGTCATAAGAATCTTTTATTTTGCACAGGTCTTGACTATCATTCTCCTGCTCAACAGTCCTCAATGGTTCCCTATTGCCTCTAGATGAAAAGAAAGACTCCTCAGTTTGATTTTTAATTTGGCATTCACAAAATGACTTTAGTCTACCTTTCCAGACTTAGTTCTCCTTTGGGCACTCAACATTTCAGTCAAACTGGCTTACTCATGATTCCTAGAACTGCACAGTCCATTTTTCACACTTTTTTTCTCCTTTGCCTAGAATATTCTCACTCTTCACCTCTGTATCTTAGAGTCCTTGACAAGTCTCAGCTCTTCCATTACCTTACCAGAAGGAAACTTGTCTTAACTGCCTAGTTATTAATGTTCTCTCCCTCTTCAAATTAGCTTGGATTTCCATGGATAGAGCACTGTCCTTGGAATAAGAAATGGAGTTACATTCCTACTTTATATACTTACTAAATGTGTGAACATTGGAAAAGTTACCTTGTGCCTTAGTTTCCTTATCTGTAAAATGGGGATGAGAGTAATAGCTAGTTTACAGAGTAGTACCTATTTTACAGAGTTATAAAGTTCAAATGAAATAACATATAAAACACTTTGCAAATGTTAATGTATTAAACTGATATTAGCCATGAAGCTTAAGCTTTGTATTCCAACTGAAATATAAACAATTTGTGGGCAGGCATCACTCTTATCATGTATCATTTTTAGGGCAATGAGGTGTATAGAGGGTGGACCTGGAGTAAGGAAGACTCTTCTCCCTGAGTTCAGCTCCAGTCTCAAACACTTACTAGCTGTGTGACCCTGGGCAAGTCACTTAATCCTATTTGTCTCAGTTTCCTTATTTATAAAAGGAGAAGGAAATGAAAAATCACTACAGCATCTGATGAGAAATCTCACATCCAAAAGGAATCACAAGAGTCTGACAAAACTGAAAATTAACAGCAAAATCATTCCCCCTCCCATTTTTATCTTTGATTCACGAAAGTATAGCATCCTGCCTCATGCAAAGTAGGTGCTTAATAATTATTCTTTGACTATGACCCTCCCCCACTGGCTCTTGGCTCTCTGCTCTCTGTGTTGGGCTCACCCACGATCCCCAAAGACAGACCTTAAGGTAGGTGTTCGTCTCCTAGCTTCACTTTCTGGGTTTTGTCAATTGTATTTTTTTTTAAAGGTTTGTTTCATGTTATAAATGAGGGAAGATCAGGAGACCTTAGCACAGGGCCCGTCTTCTCTCCACCATCTTGGCCAGAAGTCTCAACTTGTTTCTCAAACAGATGAAAACCTAGAGGCAGGTAGGTGGGGAAGTGGTTAGAGAACTGAACCTGGAGTAGATCTGAGTCTAAACACCTATTCAGATACCGCTGTGTGATGTTGGATAAGTCATTTAACCTCTGTTGGCCTCGAGTTCTTCATTTGTAAAATGGAACTAGGAATAGTACATACCTCATGGGACTGTAGTGAAAGTAAAATTTTATATTTGTATACATATAGTGCTTTGTAATATGGGAAATGCTTTGTAGTTTATCATGATTTGATCTCCTTCCCCTTAAGGTGGTTGGTTATTTTGCTGTACACTACAGGACCTTCCTATGAAAAAGTTAGCCCCCACCCTTTTCAATTGAGTAACATCATATTAATTGAGCAGTAAATATGACCCCTTCCTATAGGTACATGAGCACAGTAGGAGACTCACTCCAGATACAACTAGTAGACAAGAAAAGTTTATAGCTCTCTTTCAGCAAAGACTGCAGGCATAAATATATAGACATTATTCTGAGAATTTGTATATTGATTTGCATAAAATATCATGTCATGTTCAAAAAGCTCTAACTTCATAGCAGTAAAAATAAAATAGGCCAAAGTTGTTATTGTGGTTGACAGCAATTGGATGTTTGAGTATTAGTGGAAGAAATGAGTAGCAAGAGGGAAAAACTCCCCCAGGCGGATCCCAACTAATCAGGATTCCTTATTGGAACACAGAGATCTATTTGAGGACAGGCTCTTCTGGCATCTCTACCCTAGATCAACTGGACAGTTGGTGAGAAAAGAAATACTCCAAATATGATACGTCAACTGGAAACCAACCACAGGGATTAACCTCCAAGTCAAGGTCAAGGGAAGGAGGCAACTTTAAATCTAAAATTTAGGACCCATAGATTGAGGTTCTTCTTTGCTGATGTTTGCCCTTCTGACCCTAAGATGTTGCACATCCTCTACTTGTCTTGTGACCTATATGTTTTTGACATTGGTTTGGCAAGCTAACTTTGATGTTGGGTGTTATATCTGTGACTTCACTGCTTGAGTTTCTCCCTGATCTTTCCAACCTCAACCTAGTCACTTGATCCCAAATTCCAACAATTCCATTGACTTTGTTGCGGTGTTCTTGACCTCATCCCATCCTACCCCCAGCTCCTAAACATACTTGCCTACAAAAGGTCTTAGATCCCCCCCCATCCAACCCCCCCCATGGAACCAAAAGCTTGACACCTTAATACCCAATAGAGAGAAACACTAGAAAGTGAAGGGCTTTTAATAAGTATCATGGAAAACCCAAGACACAAAATCTTTAGAGATCCTTAAAGCTCAGCAGGTTCTGAGTATTTGACCTTGGTGCCTCCTAAACCCTGAAGTTAATTTACTCCCTGCAACATTTCATTAGTTTGTCTAATCGATAGACGTAATTTTACAAAAAATGGACCTGGACTGGGTAGTTTTTCAGGTTCCTGTTGCATCTATCAAAAAAATCCACCACTGCAATAAATCACTTTGGGGTGTGGGGAAGGAGGGTGGAGGCAGAATAAATGGAGCATGTTTTCAGTGAGCTGGAGCTGTCCCTAGGATCTTCACTGTGCCCATTCAGGTTAGAGAGAGGCTGCCCAGCTTATCCCAAGGAGAGATAGAGCAAAGGATCCTGCCCTTGCCAGTTTCTATTGAGCATCAATTCATTCTCTCTCTCTCTCCAATCCCCACAACTCTAGTCCTTTTCAAATTTGTGCCTGGGAGCTAGGTGATGGAGAATAGGGACACATTCAGACTTCCAACCTTTTTGCTTGTTGACCACTCCCTCCTGGGATGGGGGAATAACCCTGCCTCACATTGTGCCCCCCCCCAGCCTCAGGAAAGAGGTGAGAAGTCCCATCCACTGGGTCTTTAGGGAGAAAGGGTGGCAGAGATGTTTGCATAGCCTTGATAAATGTAACCCCACTTAATCACAGGAATCTATCTCTGCCCCAGTAGTGGGAGGGGGGCACTGCCTTAGATCTCCAGAGGCTGTAGATAATTTCGGCACCCACTCAGTCAGAGACTGGCAATGCCGTCTGCTGCCTCTGCCATCCATTGCCATCACTCAGCAGCCTTTGAAAATGTGCCTGTCAATATAATTCACTGCCTGTTCAAAGAAAGTGACATTTTGAATAGTGGACACTTTTCCAGAAGCATTCATCCCTGGTCAGCCTTGGATAAATAAATATATTTGCTGTTTGAAGTCAGCAGGGAGGACACAATGGCCCAGTCCTGCCCCCCCCAAATGCACACACACTGTCTGGATTTATAAGGGGGTGGGGTGAGAGTGGGGGGGAGTCAAAAAAATCAGTAATCAGGCTCATGAACAAACACACCTGAGAAGATGGGGAGCAGCAAACTGGAGGTGTTGGTGAGAAACGATAGTTGGTAATAGAAGAGGGTGGCCACCTCACTCTTATCGCCCCCACTCCAAAACCCCCACTCCACCAAGAATTCACCTCTTCTCCTTCCCAAAATTTCACCGTTTTCTAGGGTTTTAACCCTCAGCTACCCCCCCAACAAACCTGAGTCCAGCTGTTTAAACATCATCCCACCCCCTTTTCCCCACCTGTCCTCACCATCAAACCTTGGCTTCTTTGAACTCCACAGACCTTGAACCCTAACTAAGCTTTTCAACCTCAAAGCTTCCTCCTCATCTGCCCCGCCCCCAGCCTTGGCCAGGGCTCTTAATTACCCCCCAGCAGCCCCCTAAACAAAGTATTTATAAGGCTTACTGCGTTTATCTTCCCGCTCCTATTAATAAAGACTGGGAATGTGGTGGAAGAAATATGGGAGGGTGACAGGGTTTTTAATGGCGTCTCACCTTAAATGCATTTTAAAATATGTAAATCAATAAAAAAATTATTTGTAATAGCCGTCTAAGAGTGCTGGTTAGGCCGGCGCCGAGTGAAATGCATGCTCCAAGGCCTATTACCATACATCCTGGGAGCTGTAGTTAGGATTAATCTGTCAAAAGGGATGGTTTAGTGTTGATGAATATGACATGTGACCATTAACGGTGTTGATTTTATCTCCCGAGATTAGCATGATTTACTCCGGATGGATAATAATGTCATTTGCTTGATGCCGTGGATCTGTTTACGAGCTGATTAAATTGTAAGGCCTCGCCTCATTTCATGCTATTTGGTTTACGGCTTCATTACCGCAATCACAAAAGCTGGGGAAATGTCCCACATTCCGTGGGGCGATCAATCACCGGCTTCCCCCCCCTTTCTGCCCCCCACCCCCGCCCCAACCCAGTCCATTGCAGCTAAGGATTTTTTTTTGGGGGGGGGAAGCTGAACTGCGCCCTAGTCTGCCCCTTCCCCACCCCCAATGCCTTCCCGGAGCCTCCCCCTCCCCACTATCTGGGGGATCCCCCTGGCCTACTCGGGGAGAAGGGATCTACCCGGTCCTCTAATTGAGATTAAGGAAGTCCTCGAGTAATTAGCTGTAACAAATTACCTTATTATTGAGACAGAGAAGTAAACGGAGGGGTTTTTTTGGTTTGTTGTTGCAAGGGATGCTTCCTATAAATCTGCAGGGGAATGACAGTCCACCAACCAGAAAGGAAACTTGTCAGCAAACTATATTTTCTGCCTGTTACTTTTCACATTGGAATCAGAATGAATGGTGGCTGTCTCTCTTCAAGGACCACAGATTTAGAACTAAATTTGGAGGTCAAGAGAGAATGGAAGCCTCTTTAAGGGAGGCAATTTCACTTTTGCCCTTTTATTCCCAGCTCCCTAGCACCCAGGAGACATCTAATAAATGCATGTGGATTGAGCTTAGTTCTGTCATTCTTAACTTTCTAAGTGTTCTGAACCCCTCTGACTGACTGGGGAAGCTTAAGGACCCTTTCCCAGAATGCTGTTCTTTAATGCAGAAAATAAAAGACATAATTTTAAAAGAAGCCAAGTATATGGAAATAAAGTGATCAAAGTCTTTTTTTAAAAAAGAACCCCTGATCTAGTCCAATCCTCTCATTTTACAGATGAGGAAACTGAGGTTCAAAGGGGGTAAAAGAACTTGTTCAAGATGTGATAGGACCAAGAGAACACACAAGAGAACAACAATCAAGAGAAGATGACTGTGTGGCCTTGGGCAAGCCACTTAACTCCATTGCCTTGTAAAAATCTAAAAAAATTTAAAAAATGAAAAAAAAATAAGAGAAGATGAGTGGAGCTATTTGAAGATGATGCTAATATCAAACAGTCCTTGGGAGATTTGTTCTAACTAGGATAGGCTTGTTCCAAGAGGAAGAAGACATCAGTCTTCTCCCTCCATATTTCAGAATGGTAGGAGGACAACTCAAAAGATTTATGGTAACCCATGAAGAGAACAGATCCCAAGTCAGCTTCCATTATGATAACTCTTTCCTAAGACCCACCTTGAAGGCCTCTCTGACAGTATCCTGAATGGTGTCCATTATGGAAGGGAGATAGAACAAAAGATAGAACAGAAAACACACTTTGCTTTTAAGCTACACACACACACACACACACACACACACACACACACACAAATACAGAGCATATTTATAAAGCAAGCTTGTGGTATACTGGTAAGAATGTTAGACTTGGAAGTAGAGTCTCTAGATTCAGATAGTACAATACTACTTATTACCTTTGTCATAGGTAATTCAGTTCCCCTTCCTGGTCCTCGGTTTCCTTTTTTTGTGAAATGGGGGCATTGAACTAATTAACCCCTAAGACCTTTTCTAGCTCTAATTCTGTTTTTAGGAATTACTGTTTACTTCATCTTTGAGTCCTTATAATCTGAAGGCGCACAACAGAAGATAGTTTAAGGAAACCAAGTTTAAGGACATTTATGGAGTGGGAAATTTACATGCTGCTTTTGGTGTCATAACTTAAGCCTCAAATCATATGTTAAAAACTAGATCATCAAGTCTAATTGCATTATTTTACCAATGAGGAAACTGAGGCTAGGGAGCTTAAGTGACTTGCTTATATAGTTAGTAAGCACTGGTGCAAGGATTTGAATTCAAGTCTCCTGACTTATATTCCACAATACCTTTTTTCCAGGGGCTTTATGATCTTGAATAATTGAGTCAAAGCTGATGAATGGTTTATGCAATGATTTTGTCAAAGATGAACTGAATCCGAAGTCACTATGACTTTTAATCAGGTTGAAGAATGGAAAAAGCCTTTCTCAGGCCAAGGAGTTTCAATTTTGAGCAGATGGACTGAGTGTTAACAAGATCTGAGTTCAGGTTCTGATTCAGGTATTTGGAAATTGGGAAACATTAAATAAGTGTCTTGTCAACTCATCAAATGAGATGATGTATGTAAAGTCTTTTGCAGTCTTTAAAGCCAATATGTTTACTATTTTCCCTTTCTCCTCCTTAGGAGGTAAGCTACATGAAGACAGGGATTGTTTTGATCTTTCTTTCCCCAGCACACATTAACATTTAATAAATGCTAGTTGATTGCCAGTCACAACTAACAAAAATTGTAACATTAAAGTGGGAGAATGAATCCCCCAGGACCTCAGCCTACTTCTTTTTTTTAAGTTTTTGCAAGGCAGTGGGGTTAAGTGGCTTGCCCAAGGCCACACAGCTAGGTAATTATTAAGTGTCTGAGGTCGAATTTGAACTCAGGTTCTCCTGACTCCAGGACCAGTGCTCTATCCACTGCACCACCTAGCTGCCCCCTCAGCCTACTTTTTAAAGCAGAGATGGAGACATTGCTGCCCACAACACTCCCTGAGACCAAAGCCAGATGAAAACATAAATGGAAAAGATCAAACAAAATAAATTTTAAAACATAATAGAACAGAGATAATGCTAATATGTGTTTTTTTTTTAGTTACTAAGTTACTTAGCCCATTCTTTAAAGCAGAGGTGGAGGCATTGCTGCCCACAATACTCCATAATGAGGCCAGAACCAAATTAAAAACATAAACAAGAAAATATTTAACAAAATAAATTTTAAGATACAATGAAACATGGATAATTCTAATATGTGATTTTCTAAATCACTAAGTTATTCAGACCATTGGTTAAAGCAGAGGTGAAGGCACTGCTGGCCACAACAGTCCCTAATGAGGCCAGAACTAGATTAAAACATGAATAGAAAAGATTTAACAAAATAAATTTTAAAATACAATAGAGCAGAGAGAATGCTAATATGTGGTTTTCTAAGTTAAATCCTTATGTACAGTTTAGTCGCCACCAATTTCTATTTCAGTTGGATACCACTGCTTTAAGATACATATTAAATGCTACCCCTTTCTAGAAGCTTCTCTAAATGCCCTGGAACTGGAATGGCACTGAATTTTGTATACCCTTATCATGTGCATTATAGCTATCTGTGTTGATGGCTTCTCCCTCTACTAAACTGGAGAAACTTTCTTGGAGGTCAAGATTATATATGACTTAAACTTTATCTCTCCCCTACACCTAGCACCAAACTCTGCAGACTGGGCACAGTCATTTACTAGCTGTTGCATTATATTTTTGATATTCATTTATACAAAAGGTTGTCTAAGTGTAAGCCTCAGAATTGTTTGTTGGAGGGCGTCATTGTTTAGAGACTTCAATTAGTTCTTGGATTTCTAGGCCCCTGACATGCTAAAGCATCTTCCACCCTGTATGCTCCACCTCTAAAAGAGAAAATCATAGGCTGGTAGTCAAACTCCTTGAGAAAAGGAATGTTTCACTTTTTAACTTTATATCTCTAGTGTTTAGAATGGCATCTTGTAAATACAGACACTTAATAAATGCATGTTAATTGATTAGCTGGTGGACTTAATGGATAGTGTTCTAGATTTAGATTCTGGAAGACATGGTGGAGTGGGTTTCAGGAATTCATGACTTGTGTATCCCTTTGCACAATCAGAGAACCTCTCTGAACCTCTGTTTTCTCATGTGTAAAATGGAGACCATGATACCTATATTGTCTACATTGAAGGGTTGTTTTCTGAGACTTCAATGACATAATGTGTGGCAAGTACTGCTCTTTTAAAAGTTCTCTATAAATATTGACCATTATTTTTAAAAGAGACAGAAGTTTAAACCAATATCTGCTGCTAACATTTCAGCAAACATTGCATATTTTAAGTCATAGGACTTTTTATTTAGATTTTTTTCCTCTCCTTATTGCAATGCCCCCTCCTCCAAGTTCAGTTTCACACACACACACACACACACACACACACACACACACACACAAATGAAATAGAAATAATTAATTGAGTTGAGGAAAAAAATACTCATTAGTCCAAGTAGTTCTCAGAGGCAGTGAGATATAATGGAAAAAGAACAGGACTTCAAGCCAGAAGACCAAGAATGTTGGTTCTGCAAGAAGAGGACGTGGGTTCAAATTTTACTTTTAACATTTATTACCAGTATGATCTTGAACATGTCACTTTAAAGAAGAGATAGTTACAACATTCCCTAATGAAACCAGAACTAGATTAAAACAAATGGAAAAGGTCAAAATAAATTTTGGAATACAATGAAACATAGATAGTGTCTCTATTTGTAAAATGAGAAGTTTGGACCAGACGATCCTTGAGACTCCTTTCAACTCTAGAGCTCTCACCCCATGGGATTTGATATCTTATTCTGCCGTTTATTTGGTTTTGTGCAAACTTAGGCACACTTCAATCTTTCAGGGTCTTAGTTTCCTCATTTATAAAATAACTGAAAAAAAAAATTGAAGAGAAGAGATGATCCCTAGGGTCTCAGTTCTGTTCTGTGATCCAAAGCAGGTACAGGAGTGCTTTAGGTAAGGGTTGGATTTAATGTCCTCTAGGGTCCCTTTTCTAGAATTTTCTATGTTCCCCTTTCTCTTTGAGACCCTGACCAAAGACTGGACCTGGCATAGATAACCTGAGATTAGGATGATTTGAGATTTGGACTAAGGGGCCAGATTTCTTTCCCTACAACCCTGGTAGCCACCCAAGGACATCCTATGATCTTTTTCTTAAAATGTCCTATTTCTCTTACTTCTCATCCAAGGGAAGGTGGTTTTATTTCTTTTCTTATGTGGCATAAACCAAATTTTCCCTCTCTCTGTAAACTCTGCAATAAAAGCTTCCCTTTATAGAGTGAAGGTTGTATTTACTCAGTCCCACTCTCACCTGCCTCACTCAGTACCCAGGTACACTTCTACACACACACACACACACACACAATGTCCCCAAATAGAAACATGAATACAAATCCTGGCGATATCTCTTCTAGGAAGGGTAAATAAATAGGATGTGAACTATGGCTTTAGTGATTAGTGACTACCTCTCTATCCAGAGTCTTCTCAATCAGCCTGGTTTGAAAGTCCCTCTTAGGAGGATCTGAATTCAAATCCAGCCTCAGACACTTAATAATTACCTAGCTGTGTGACCTTGGGCAAATCACTTAACCCCACCTTGGACTCACCTAGGGTACTCCCCCTGATTTTCTGTTCTCCGTCTGAATCCTTTGGGGAAACCAAGGCCACTGTGACTCTTCCATTCCTTGAACCTGCTTGCCCCTCCATTCCTTTGGGACAGAGAATCTGGGCTCACCTGAACTCACTGCAGCTGCTGCCAAAGTAGCTTGCCCCTTCCTCAGTCTTTTAGCCAGACAGTCACTGGGCAAATCACTGCATCAGCTTGTCATCTGGTGATTTCATTTGCTGGTCATTTAGTAATTCAGTTATGTGGTCACTTAGTCATTCACTCACTTACACGGTCATTTCATCCATCACACCATCAGTCATCAAGACACTGCATATGCATCCATTTGGCATCTGGTCATTCAGTAATTCAGTCCCTTGGTCCCTTTTATCAGTAATGTGGCCATTCAATAAATCACTTGCTCCCTTTGTCACTCAGTCATTTAATTAATTAATTCAACAATTATTTATTGAATACCTACTGGGTAAAAGACAGAATGCTGAGCACTATGGGGGACAAAAAAATCTTACGAGACACAGTCCTCTGCCCTCAGTCACTCAGTTACTAGTTGGGTCAGGAAATTATCAATTCTATACCAAATAATGGGGTGAGGAGATCTTTATTGAGTATTTGGGGTACAGATTAAAGATCTAATAGGTTTCCTGATCTTGGGGTACTTATAGAAAATTGGAGAAGAAGAAGATAGGCTCATCTGAAATTGATAGAAACAATGAAATAAATGGAAACTGAAAAAAACCCCAATTACCACATTATAAAGGTTGGAGAGGGTAAGTAATGTGGGTAAGTTGGAGAAGGGGTCCATTGTCCTCAGAAAATTTCCAGTGGGAGCTGTGTTTTAAATGATGCTGCCTTGGTTGGCTCTAGTGGCCAAAAGCTCATGGCAGGATTGATCTTTGAAGGTTTTACAATGTGCTTCATTAGACTCAGGTAAGAATAGGTGAATACATAGATCATATACAGACAAAGAGTCCTACCTGGTGAATGACATCATTCAATTCAACTCAGGCATTTTAAAGTGCCTACTGTGTTTTATCCATTACAAGGGCCAAGAGGGGACAGCATAGCACAGTGGCAGGGATGATAGGTCCAGAAATGAATAATCTTGTTTCAAATTCTGACTTTGCCACTTAAAATCTCTGCAATCATGGGCAGGTCTTTTGATCAATCTAGGCCTTGGGTTCTAAGCTGATAAACAAAGAGGTTGGCTGGACAGTTGTTCTCCACAGTTATAAATGATTGTTTGTGGTCTTCATGCCCTTGGCCAAGTCTAGTCTACAAGCAATTATTAAAGACCTGGTATGAGCCTATAGTATAGCCTATGTAGTGGATCAAAACCTCCAGTTTTGCACATATCTCCAAGAGACATAGGCAGTCAGTTATAATTGATTCTTCAGCTGAACAGCCAGAGTCATTCCTAGATTAGTTTTGTTGGTGGGTTCCCATCTCATGACATAGTCACAGTGAGTTCTCCCAAGCTTGGCTTAAGGGGATGCTGGGACTTTGGGAAACTCTGCTTTCCCTTTTAAATAGGCATGACCTATATTACTAATTGAGCTACTTTCCATCCTGGTGACTAATTTTTCATATAAGCTAGTGCTTCCTCCTGTCCCTGCCTCCATTACAAACCTCTTTAAAACCATGATATTTCTCATGATATGAGAAATTTTTTAATAGATATGCACAATAAACATGTATTATTTGGCAGATAGTCATAGGCAATAATCTTGAAAACATAGTACATATGCAATTACTTATCACATATTATTCACAACAGAACATAGAGACAGACATAGAGTTCAGAGAAAGTTTCAGTCCAAGATCTATGAACCCAAGAATATACAACATAAAGCAATAGAGAATATAGCAATATTGAATAATAGATCAAACATATAGGTCACATGCAATATATAATGTAGGGGTTACATGCCATAAACACAAGATATCTCATCTGAGGGTTGCATTTGGTAGATCAAATACAGAGGTCATACACTGGATATAAATAATTTCATGGATTATAGTTTCTATATAGTCCATTGGAAGCAGGAATTTTTTTTTGGTCTTTGTAACACCAGGGTTTTGCACACAGCAGGTGATTAATACATGTTTAATGTCTGATTGATATTATATTCTAAATATACATCAATGGAGCTCATTTAATTACATGAATAACCCCCTCTCCCATTACATCCCTGAGCATCATAAATCAGGTTAATCAATGATCAAAGGGTCTTGATACTTCTGGTCAAACCTGTATCAAAAGACTCATCATCCTGCAGTCTAACCCTGAACTCATGGATGGCCCAATCTGATTCTTAGCATCCTTAGCATCTCTGGCCTATAGCCTTGATCCTGAGCTTATGAAGACTAGCTGTTGTTGTCTCTGGCCCTCGATTAGGTACTCTTTTTTTTTCTTTTTTTAGATTTTTGCAAGGCAAATAGGGCTAAGTGGCTTGCCCAAGGCCACACAGCTAGGTAATTATTAAGTGTCCCAGACCGGATTTGAACCCAGGTACTCCTGACTCCAAGGCTGGTGCTTTATCCACTATGCCACCTAGCTGCCCCTAATTAGGTACTCTTAACTATTTCCGTTCCATAGGAATACCTATAGCTAGAACGTATTCAAGAAAGGGGCAACCTCAATTCAGCCTTCACTTCTCCCTGTTCATGTAGATCCCTAACTGCACCTCCTTCCCCCAAGAAAACTGAACAGTCTGTCTTGACTTCCCTGACCTTTGGGAGAGTACCAACCTTCAAGAATTTCTTCATCCAAATGATAACCTGGACCCTTTCTATATGAACCATCATCTAGGTCCCTTAGTCTATATCTACACAGTGGGGCAGAGCAGCCCTTTCAGAGCTTGCTTGGTTGACTCCCCATCACTTATCCTCTGCATCATTATAGAGTCCAGTGAACTCCCCTAGAAGCAGCAAGAGTTTGCCATCTTTGGAGGCCCCTACATAATTTCTGGGGCTACTTTATGGATTGACTGATCACTATATCTTTCCACTACTTGATCTCAATACAACTCTCCACCAGTCCATTAACTATCCTTGTGTTTTTCCTGACCCTGAGGTTTCTAAGTAAGATTCTACCCCCAGCTGGTGATTCTAAAACCAGTATCATTCTATCTATTATAGTTCTCTGAGCGTTTCCAAGCTGAGGTCAGAATTCCAAGCTACTCAACAATCTTCCTTTAACTACTCTCTTAGCCAAGAAACTTTCCTTTTAGGAGTCTCCATACTTCCTCCATTCACCAAGATTCCCCAACTCATATGAACAGGTGAATATAGCTTTCTCCCCAACAACAACATGAATAGGGGTAAATCTAATCATGTCACTATGGTAACATTATATGAGTCATGCCATATGTGGCTATTAGTCAGCAGGGACATTTGTTTTAAATATTTTTTTAAATCTTAGGAATCCCTTGAGACTGGTCTCTCTTTATAGTATTTAATATACTTTGGCACAATGAGTTCTGCCTGGGACTTGGACCCAACCCAAATAATTGAAGATGGCCAAAAGACTGGGTGACCTTTTCTCAGGAGTAAGAAGGAGAAACCTGCTCCTTTTTCCTTTTCTTGAGGACAGAGAAAAACCTGAAGTTCTGTAAACTTTGTTACTCAGATAAAGTGGGATTGAGGAAGAAAACCAGAATTCTTACTTGGAGAGACAGAGATACACAGACACAATGAGAGAGACACAATGAGATAGACACAGTGGGACACAGTGAGAGAGACAGAGACAGAGAGACTTAGAGAGATCGAGAAAATAGAGACAGACACACACAGAGAAATAGAGACAAAGATACAGAGACAGAGACAGAGAAACAGAGGCACACAGAGACATATAAAGAGACACAAATACAGAGAGAGAGAGAGAGAGAGAGAGAGACACAGAGGGACAGAGACAGAGAGAGAGAGACAGAGAGAGAGAGAGAGAGAGAGACAGAGAGAGAGAGAGAGACAGAGAGAGAGAGAGAGAGACAGAGAGACAGAGAGACAGAGAGTGTGAGGGGTGGAAATGAAGCAGGTGAACTGCTCTTTGAGAACAACAGACCTGTGGTCTGGGGAAGCAGTGTTAGTGGATTACCTGAGAAGAAAAAGGGGGTATGTGCTTTCCAGGGAAATATTAGGCTGGTTTCATCCCTGGTGGATTCAGTTTGCCGACTGAGAAGTAGGCTCAGGTAAAGTCCCAGAAATCAGAAAGTTTCCTGCTCTATTTCCCATGGTACACTGAACTGTAAGAAGGCAGCTAAGAGAGCTACATTTTGTCTTCATTTCCCTCTCCTTGAGGGTGGGGGCTCTCAGAGGCTAGGCTGCATTTGGTACCTTTCCTGAGGCTGAGGGGGTCAGTCTTTTTATAAAGACAGAATAATAGGGGTGATGATGAAGCCATTCAGACACAGCCCTGAAAGCCTTCCGATAGAGCAATTATTCAGAGACTCCATCTCATTACCCAGAAGACCTCTTTGAGAGCCTGGCAGGGATGGGGAGAGGTCCTATTTAAGGCAAAGGGGCAAAGACCTCTTTTGCCATTCTTGGTATGACAGAGTTCACAGTCTCTCCTATATTATGTCAAGCTAGATGCACATAGGAGGTTGGACTCCATCTTCACATAAGGAAGGACCTGAATAAGACCAAAATATTTCAGCTTACTCTATCTGATTTTGTCAGTCTCAGCAACATAGGTGTCCTGGTCTTTAACATAGGAAGTCCTGACTTCCTGTGACAAGGTGTCCTAGCCCTCTAACACAGGAAGCACTCCCTTTTTGCTGCTGTGGTTGACTTGTTGTGGTTGATTGTTCATGGAAGAAAGGTATAATGATAGTTAATCAAAAGTAGATAAACCAAAACCAATTTTTATTTCTCTTTGAAATATGTTGTATTTGGGGAAGATGAATGGACAGAGCATCTGATGAATCTTTTAAATGATATGCTTTTTCCCCCAATGCTGAATCCAAAGTATGTACTTCCCATTTATACCAAATATGAACACATAGGCAGGTATAGTCCATGTGTGTCCAAATTCTTTCTTGATCCCTTTACTACATCATGGGTAAAAAATGATCAATGACACTTAGGAGGCCATATTCTCAGGGCAGCTAGGTGGCACAGTGGATAGAGCACCAGCCCTGCAGTCAGGAGTACTTGAGTTCAAATCCGGCCTCAGACACTTAATAATTACCTAGCTGTGTGGCCTTGGGCAAGCCACTTAACTCCATTGCCTTGCAAAAAAAAAAACCCCAAACAAACAACCTAGAAGCCCATATTCTCCTACTCTCACTGGAATTAAAATCACCCAGGTGATCCAGTTTCTTTCCCTGCTGCGGTTCAATGTATATGTAGAATGACTTTGGAGATATTATTGATTTAGAAAAATGATCCTTTTGCTTCACAACTAGAAGGAAGGAAGGGAAAGAAGAAGGTTCAAGGAAGGAAGGAAGGAAAGAAAGGTTAAATGATTTGTCAAGGGTTACATGGCTAGTAAGTGTCTGAGAAAATTTGAACTCAGGTCTTCCTGAGTTTCTTTCCCAATAGTGAGGATGTATTCACCCTAAGCATACCCTATTGTGATCTTTCTTGGTTCCAATAGGCATGGATATAATCTAGTACCATGGACCAGAGTAATCTTAATCCTCCATTGATCAACCCAGTGATTTTAGATTCATTTGCATAATACTATGAGCTGGTTATCAACAACATTGTCAACTTTGTCCCTGCTTTCAAGTTTAAGGTCTGCTTAGAGAGATAAGAATTACTCATGAGAACTGACCACCAGTACATCAGAAAGTGGGAATTCCATGTAAGAGAAAGGTGAACACATAGTGGAGAGGAGAGACTACTTAGTAAGAAAGGAAATATAATCTGACTCTTTCCTACCTGATGTATTTCTCCTACTGCCCTGAGCTGAAGGAAGACAATTGAAGAAGAGATAAATTGGGTTTGGCACTTTCCCTAGGGGTCAGGGGTCAATTTTTTGTAAGGGCAGAATCCCTGTTGACCTGGTCTTCCTTTTCCTCACAAATCTGTCTCCCACCTCCAAACTTCTGTTCAGGTTGTCCCACCTGCCTAGAACTCACTATCTCCTCACATCTGTCTCTTACAATTCTTCCAAAGCTAATGTGCCACATCAGACTTTTTTCTTATCCTCCAGCTGCTAGTGCCTCTCCCAAGCATACTGTCATGGAATCAGCTCAAAGGCAGGAATTATTTCATTTTTGTCTTGTTATGCTACTGCCTAATACCTGATACACAGTAGGTGATTAATAAATGCTTGACAATTGATTGGTGAACAGGATGTTAGATTAAATGATTTCTAAAGTCCCTGACAATTCTAAAACTCTGAACCTACTACCTTATTTTCTTGGGAACCTATTCTGACTGGAGGAGATTTTTGAGAGATTTTATGACTGGAGAATTGCACAGATCATTGAGAGATAAAAATGGGTAAACTAGGGTCAGTTAGAGAGTCTTAAATGCCAGACTAAAGAGTTTGAATCTGACCCACTGAGCAAAAGAAGTTGCTGTCTTTTCTTGATATGGGGACAGAAGGGAAAAGGTGATATGATGAAAGTGGAGAGGCTATGTCTGGTAGGAGGAAGAGAGATGGATTTGAAGTTGGAAGAAATCTGTGTCCAAATCCTATTTCTTATCCTCATGAGTTGTATGATGATAAGCAATACATTTCATCTCTGGGTGTTTACATTTTCTCATCTCTAAGTATAATATTGATAGAACTTTTGTGGCAGCTAGGTGGCGCAGTAGATAGACTATTGGAATAGAAATCAAGAAGACTGAGTTCAAATACTACATCAGATACACACTAGCTGTGTGACCCCAGACAAGTCATTTAACCTCTCTCAGATAAGTTTCTTCATCTGTAAAATGGAAATAAGAATAGTATTTCCTTTTCATAGAGGGATGGTGAGGATCAAAAGAGATAAAGAACTTTACAAGCCTTAAAAGTACCATGAAAATCTCAGTTATTGGTATTCTTGAAATGATGCTTCAAGTGGACTATTATCTTCCTGAGTGATTCTTGGTGTCACCCATGTAACACAATGAAACAATGGTTATTGGACTCCAAGGCCTTTTCAGGGCTTAAAACAGTGAGGTCCCCTATACTAATGAATTAGACAAAAAGAGTCCCTAAATCTCCTACAGATTACCTTATATTATGTCTGCACATGAAGTAGCCCTATAGCAGCTGTTCTGCACCTCTATTCAGAAAAGAATAAAGAAGAGGGCTTTTTATAGCTCTCACAGTGCTGAACACATTTAGGACCTCTGAGCATTTTTGTTGACTATACCTGAATTGAATTACCACAGAAGTTATTTAGGTTAGGCAAACAGGAGAACTTCCAGGCCATGTGAGGTGTAAGACACTGGAGCAGATGGGCAAAGGAGACTGTGGGGCCTCTTTCTCTGGGAAGTGCAAACAGAAAGACCCCGTCCCTTCTGTCGGGGACCTGGAGAAAATCTATCTTGTAAGGAGGTGGATCAATTGTTCTCTATGGGGCCCCATCGGCCCTGGGATTCTTTCTGTTTTGAGAATGCCACCATCCCGTTAACTGGTCTTGCATTACTCTGTGACGTGAAGTGGACAAAGGCCTTGGATCCCACATATGCATTAATAATGTTATTCACTCTTTGTATAGTTTTTTTGCAGATTTCACAGTGCCCTCCAATGAGAGAATTTTCCACATCTGTCTTTTTTCACTACTTAAAGTACAGTATGATAGATTTAGAGCTAGAAGGAACCTTAGAGAATGTCTAATCTGACCCTTTTATTTTATGGATGAGAAACCGGAGGAAGTGAGTATTTGCCACTCACTTTCTGCCACTCACTTATTCATTGACATATATGTACAGGAGGTGGAGCCAAGATGACAGCTTGAAGCTAGGACATCCATGTACAAGACTGGATGTTTAATGTAACATGCATATGCTTAGATGATGTGATTACATTCATATCTATACTTCAATGCAGCATTTTATTCACTTTCATCCTTGTGTGGGTCCACAAGAATGGTTATTCTTTGCTCCCTTATTTTGAAAGGTTTTGGAGACATTGGTACCTCCCTCTGCCACAGGGACTTTGGCCTAGATTTTTCTTTCCCAAAGATTCAGAAAAAAGATCTCAGATGTGAAGGATACTAGGAGATACCACCTATTTATTGCTAGGACAGTGAAGCTCCAGAGAAAGAAGAGGTAGGGAAAGATGAAGGCTTTTTATTTTAATGGCTGAAGCTCATTTTCCTTCCTACCTCCACTTCATTTCTGCCCCTTCACCCTACTTCAGTTCCCCACCTCAGCTTACTTTTCTTACCTGGGTGGTGGTGGTGGTGGGGAGGACAAAGCAATTATAAGTCCTGAGCAAGGTTTGGAAATTGAGGTGGGAAAGAGGAGCTTTCCTCCTGATCCTTCATTGTAAAACCTACGACTTAGAAAAATAAATACCTACATACCACAGAGACCATCATTTTCAGGTATTAAAAATAAATGTGTTTTATAAAAAGTATTAGTAGGGTTCTCTTCTCCCATGTCTTTCCTGCTTACGTTATTGGCTCAGAGGACAAAACTGGAAGGCCAGACCCTAATTAAATGGGGAGGCCCTACATAGAGCCCCGGAGATTGACACAGAGAAAGGAGAGCCTGACAGAGGCCCAGGCAGTGAGACATGGGACTTCAGCAGCCGAATCTAGAGACTTCTGTATCAAGGGACCCCCAAGACTAAACTAGGTTCCCCCTCACTAGTCCAATTTCCCTAATTCCATTATTATAATCTCCTTTCGTTTCCCTTAGGTGGTTCTGGGGTGGGGCGGACTCGGACAGAGGAGCTGCCTCATAAAAGGGGGAAGGGTCAAAAGGAAGAGGGAAGGCCTGGGACAGGAGTGGAAAGCGGGAGACTGGGGGTAAATAGGGGACAGTTGAGGCAAGGGGAGAGTATGACCGGCCAGAAGGGAGAAGAGAGCCTCCGGTGTGGTCACGGTCTTCTAAAGACGTTCACACTTGGAGGAGTCTCTATTGGGCTGGGGGGGGGGGGGGGGCGCTGGGCTCCAGGCTTCCAGCTCCAGCCCCGCTTACTGATTTTCGTTTTCTCTGTCGGGTTCCGCAGCGCCGCCTGGCGGCCAGAAGCAGTTTTCGAAGCCTAGACCTAAAAGCTCCAAAGGCCGACGACGCATCCCAGGAGCCAAACTGCAGTGACTGGAGGAGGAAGGGGGGCGGGACGGGAACAGAGACTCTTCGTTCTCTCCGGCCGCCGCCTCCAAACCCCTTAGCCCACCTCTGCTCGGGGAGCAAGCCTCCATTCCGGTCTGCCCCCCGCCTACACACACACACACACACACACACACACACACAGACAGACACACAGATACACGCACACAGACAACACACAGACACACAGATACACACAGACACACACACAGACACAGACACACACAGATACACGCACACAGACACACAGACACACAGACACACACACACACAGCCCAACACAGACTCACTCCATTTCTTTCTGTCTGGATCTTTTCACACCAGACGTTTCTCCTACACGTCGGGGCCCTCCTTGTAACTCCCCTGTCCTGTCCCCTAGCTTTCAGCCGCACAGCCCCAGCACCCCAGGTGAATGTGTGAGGAACGTGCCGGGAGGTCCCCCTACCACCAAAGACAGTAAGAGTATTAGAGAGGAGAAGCCATTGGAAGGGCTCTCTGCGTGTGAGAGACACACGGGCCTCCTGAATCCTGGCCAGACATGGTCCTGCCTTGGCCATTATGGCAGTCAAATCTGATGGGGGGGGGGCAGAGGGGTGCGAAGGAATCTTCCCTGGCCCCCCTTCCTGAGACATCGAGGAAAAAGAATAGAGGAAATTTCGAAGTGTATGGCGTTGAGTGCGAGCAGGAGGGGGGCGGATGAAAGCAGTGAAAGGTCATCTTTGTTCCTAGTGAAGGACACGGCCCCTCTTCTTTCCGCCCCGAAGTGCCTTGAGCCGAGGTCCTGGCCCAGAACTGAACATGGAACTGAATTTGCTCTCCCTTACTCCTGCCCTGAATGGGATCTGTCTGGGGTGGGGAATACAAGGGGTGACAAGGTGACCTCCTTTCTTCCAAAGAGCCAAGGTTCAGCGCGACCTGACGTTAGCCAAGACCTGCTTTCGTCCCTCACACTAAAAAATAAAAAATGTCCAAGAAAATTGCCCTGGCTGGGCGGTGGCCTGCTGCTCCAGGCAGCGCTCTTTCCAGAAGCCTTGGGTGACTCGAGCCCCAGTCCCCGGTTTCTCCGGGTGCTCTCTGTCTGCTCGCCGCTTTCCCCCGGAAGGTAGCCCTCCGAATCCCGGGGCTCCGCATCGGAGAGCCAGAGGGCGCTCCGGGCCCCTGGGGTGGGGGCGTGGGGGGGCAGCGGCCTCGGCGAGAAGCACGCGGGGCCATTTACGTCCAAGCCGGGATAGAGGCAAAGGGAGCGCCGCGAGGGGTGGGTGGGAAGGAAGTCACAAAGAAATAAGAAGCGATCCGAGGAGGAGGCAGAACGAAATCCTCGGTGGGGTCCTTCCGCTCCCGTCCCCTTCACCGTCTGAGCCCTGATGAGGGGCTGCGGCTCCCCGGGCCGGCTGGCGGGGCAGGAGCCGGGCCGAGCGGAGGCCGCTGCGGGCCGGGCGCGGCTCCCGGGGCCGGCTGGCGGGGCAGGAGCCACTCGGAGCCGGCCCGGCCAAGTCTGCAGACCAGAAGGGCTGGGAGCCCGGCGAGCTCTCTCTGCCCCCCCCCCCCAGTCCCTACCCCCCCCCCCCCCCACCATTCACAGAGACAGCCTCCAGGTGCACCCAGGTGGCAGCGTGAGCCAAACCGCCAGCCCAGGGACCCGGGCAACTCCCGACTCAAACCTGAAAAGTCGCTTTGCTGTTTGATTTTCCCCAGGTTGTGTTCTTCTGGACTCAGTTTCCCTAAGCGCTCTTGTTGGGATCAGAGCCCAGACAGACGGAGAACCCACCATCCCTGGACTCTTCGGGGGTCTTCCAATTCCTGTGTTAATTTGGTTAAGTCTTGGAAAACTGGTGTCCAGCAGTAGATCTCTGTGCTGCCCGCCCCCCCCCCCCCCCGACAAAATCAAGTCGGGAAACCTCGTTTCTTTTCTCGGTTTAGAAACAGTCTTTGGGCCCCAGCCCCGGCCGCTGATTCCCGCAGCCAGGATGGCTGTTTTCTCCCAGGGCAGAGATTGAGAAGTCCAGTTCGCTCAGCAGAAGAGACCAGCTGGCGCCCCGATATTATATTAGGGAGCTAGCTGGGGCCAGGGAAAATGGTGAGTTGTAAAAGTTGGTGAGAAGGAAAGGGGAAAGAAAAGTCTTGGTGGAATGCACCCAAGTCCCTCTCCTGGCCTGGGGTCAACCTCCAGGAGAAAGAAGAAGTGGGGGGACTCATTTCCCCAGGGGAGTTGGGGGGGGAGGGTTTGTCTAGAATGCCTTCTACAGTTCTCACACCTTCGCCCAGATCTGTCCGAGGGACTGGGAGAAGGGACCGGGAAAGGAAGCGATTTCCCTTCATCTCCAAGAAGAGGCATCGAATGGAGACAGCCTCAGCTCCCTTCCGAAGAATGGAGCCACGAAATTAGAGGAAATTGAAAAAATCAGAACACCACGAGGAAAACTAAGCTGGGATATTTTCTCCCCACTCGGGCTGCAGGAGGAAAAAAAATCAAAACGAAATAAACTGATAAGAGTACTCCCCTCCCCAATGCAAGTTTCCTCACCCCCCCCCTCCCTCAAGAACCACAGCTGCCCCCTCCCGGCACCACCCATTCACAAAAACAAAACAAAATAATAAAGAATTTCACCCAGGGCCCAGGAGAGGGGGAGCTGTTGGAGACTGCAAACAGATTAGAGTCAAGCCTCCCCCCCTTCGCTATTCTCTTACTAATTAAAAAAAAGATAAGAAGTAGAATCTTTGAATACATTAAATATACGGAATTTTAATCTTTAAAGCGATACATTGTCTATTATTTTAGTACATGACGTAAACCTTACTTGTCCCCTTCTCAGCGGGTGGACTTAAAAATTAAAAATAGTTAAGTGTTCCTTTCAAAGAACAAAATAAGGCAAATGAGGTTTTGGAATAGAATTGTTTTTTCTTTTTTTTTTCTTCCAGAATACATACAAAAAAATACCCATTCTCTTTCAATGGTATACACCTTAAAAATAATTGCAATTTGAAACCAGAGCTGACAAATTGCGGTGGTTGTTTTTTTTTCTTTTAGTAACAAACATGCATGTAAATTTGTCGTTTCCATCAGACATTAAATAAGAACGTACAATACAATCATAGCAATTTTAAAGTAACATTAAAGAGAAGACCTCTAGTTCTGTGGTGGTTTTTTTTTATTTATAATCTACAAGGGGGAGGGGGGTTTCCATTTTTTTTTCCCTTTCCTTCGAGTTTTAAAATTTTTTCTTCTCCTCTTTTAAACCTACGGGAGCTTGAGCTAAAATAATGCACTTCTGAACCACGGGTCCGCTTGGAGCTAACATAAATAAATACCTGTGCCCTCCGATGCAGTCCTCAGATGAACACTTTTCTCAATTTTTTTTCTATAAAAAGTCAAAGGATATTTTCAACTTTTATAAAGTTTAGGAGAGGAGAGGAGAAGTGGGGAAAGAGGGGTGCTTATGGATCTCTGTCGCTGCTGCCGGATTAGATATATATATATATATATATATATATGTATATATATATACATATATATATATACATACTGTCTATTTTTTTTTCCTCTCTTGCCCCATCTTCCCCAGCCCCCCCCAGGTTGGGTCAATCTGAATGCCTTCGGGCCCCGTTCCCCCCTCCCCCCAATTTCCCCCCTTTCCCTGCTTTCTCCCCTCCCCCAAAAAACCCACCCCCTTGTCCGTCCACCCCAGCCCAACTTCCTCCCCTCCCCGCCCTTCCCCACCCCCCCCTCACTGATAGCCCAGCGCGGAAGCTGTGGTGAGTCTCTGTCCGTAGAGGGCGTAAGGGGAGTAGTAGGGTCCGGTGGCCGCCGGGACCGGCACTGGGGCGCCGGGAGTGGGGAGGGGGCTCTTGGAGTAGGGGTGGTAGCGGCTGCTCAGTCCCAGCGCGTGATGAGGGCTGCGCAGGGCCAGGGTCCCGGGGCTTCCCGGGGCTCCGGAGGTGGGAATGTGCATATGGCAAGCCATTGCCGCGGCGGCCGCGCTGGCCAGGGAGGAGGAGCTGGGGTAGCCGGACAGCAGTTTGTCCGTCCCGGGGAAGGCCGTATGCGTCCGCAAGTGACTCAGCAGCTCCTCCGACGTGGCGAACCGCTTGTCGCAGGGCCCGTTGGCTGACACCCAGTTGCAGATGTGGGGCAGCGGGTCGTTAGGGAGCATGAAGCCGTAAGGGTAAAGAGGGTGGCCGGCCAGCGAGGGCGGGGTGGCCCCCGCCGCGGCCGCGGCGGTCAGCGACGAGTGGACGCCGTGGAGCGGGTGCGTGGGGTACACCAACGGGTATCCGGATTTGAGAGCTGCAGCGGCGGCCGCGGGGTCGTGGGCGCAGGAGGCGCTGGCGGCAGCTGCCCCGGCGAGGTGGCTGGCGCAGTGGTAGCTGAGGCAGTAGGGGTCCCGGCACAAACTCGCAGTCATCACCGAAGGGGGGGACGCCCCGGCCAGGGGGCTGGAGCCGGCCGGTTTGCTGCAGCCCAGGGAGCCGGCGGCGGCGGCGGCTAGCTGCGCTCCAACCAGGCTCCCTGGCTTGGTGGGATCCAGGGCCACTCCGTGGGGGAGGAACTGGGGAGGGTAGCCGGCGTAGGCCCCGGCTAAGCTGCCAGGGTAAGTCATGCCCGCGGGGGGCAGAGGGAAGACCGTCTGGCCCGGCTTGTAGGGGGACACCGGGGCCACCAGCCCGGAACCCAGAACCGAGGACGAGGTCGGGGCGCTGCCGGAACCCGAGCTGGAGCCAGAGCTGCCGCAGTCCGAGCCCAGGGACTTGCTCCCGGGGCCCCCGTCGGGGTGTTGGTTGACGTCCACGTTAATCCCCCCGCAGCTAATCCGGCCGTGAGCCAGGCCGCCTGGGCCTCCGTCGCCTGTGGAGCCCCCGGCCCCTTTGCCGCTGCCACCGGCACCTTCAGGGTCCTTCTTGTCGTCCTTGCCCTCGGGGCCCCCTCCCGAAGAGGGGAGCATCCCTCCGGGAGAGCAGGCAGAGGCGCTGGAGCTCGGGCTGCCTGTCCTGGGCGTGAATGGCTGGCAGGTGGCGCTCGGTACCCGGAATCCCGACTTTTCCGCCGAGACCCCGCCGCCGCCGCCGCCCCCGCCCCCTCCTCCTCCTCCTCCTCCTCCTCCGCCGCCGCCGCCGCCGCCGCCGCCCCCCGGCTCCTTCTTATCCGCGCCAGGTTTGGAGTAGGGCTTGAAGCTCGACTTGTCCTCGACCCCGATGTCGCTCAGTTTTAGGGGGCCCGACTTGGTGTCCTTGTCGCCGCCGCCGCCGCCGCCGCCGCCCCCGGCGCCGCCCCCGTTGGAGGCCACCGAGGACAATTTGGAGGAGGGCGAAGGGTCGGGCTTTCCGATCTGGGAGCAGGTCTGCGCCAACAGCGCCAGTGGGCTCTTCTTGGCATCGAGCTGCGGGGGTCAGACGGGAAGGGGGACAGGGAAAGAGAGAGAGGAGACCTTTAGGATCCTTACTTCTTGCGTAGCCGTTCCCAGGCCCCTAGTCCTCCGAGGTGCTCTGCCCTCCAGGGCCCCGGCAGAGCCCCCTCGGGGTTATCCAGAAGGGGCGAGCAAAGACACCTCCCCCCCATCCTGAAAAACTACCAGCCTAAGGAAGAGGTGCGGCCATCATCTTCCACTTCCCATGATCACCCCCTTCGGTCTTTTTTTTTTTTAATGCTGGGGATGATGCTAATTAGATTTGCCCAAACTCAAAATGTGGATTTCTGCTTATGGCTGTACCGATCGGACTCAAGACTCTTCTATTGGGGGGGGGGGGGCGCATTGGAGGAGACGTCTCGGGCAGTCCGCGCCTCGGAGGCTGTTTACAATGTGCAGCCTCTTTGGGGGTGCTTAGTGGTTTCGGAACCTATCGGACGCCCTCGTCTCTCTCTCTCTCTCCAGTCCGAGCCCCGGAAAATCAAAGGTGGGAACCGGGGGGCTAAGTTGGCCTCCAAGTCCCTATGCATCCAAACGCTCCAAATCTGGACTTGGGCGCCCCTCTCCCCTTCTCCGACCCAGTTTCCAACTGCCCCCCCCCAGGGGAGCTGAATCACTCCGGACACCCCCCCCCCCGTCCTCATTCCAAAGAGAATGAAAGCCCCCGAACCCGGGCCGATCCGGCGGATAAATCGGGGAGCAGCGGAGTGTGTGTGTGTGTGTGTGTGTGTGTGTGTGTGTGTGTGTGTGTGTGTGTCTCGGGGCGCTTACCTCGATGGGGCTCACGGGGGTGGAGGGCAGAGGCTGCAGGTACTCGGGGTGTAAGATGTGGCCCGTCCGCGCCGTCAACATCTTGAGCACCTTGATGGGCAGGCGGTTGGCCTGGCGTAGAGGGTCCGAGGGGGGCACGGCGTGAAGGAAAGGCTTGGTGCTGCCGGCCGAGGACGGGCCGGGGCCGGGGCCGGGGCCGGGGAGACTCCCGGAGAGCGCGCTGGTCCAGGCGGGGTCCGCGCCGCCGCCGCCGCCGCCACCGCCGCCGCCGCCGCCGCTGTGCTGACTATTTCTCAGGGCAGAAAGCGAGGGCGCTGTGCTCATGACCCACCCGCGCGCATGGGAGCAGCGGGGGGAGGGCTCCGGGAGGCGCGGGGCGGGCTCGGGGCTGCGCGCTGGCCCGGGGAGCGGGCGGAGGCGGAGGCGGAGCGGGGCGGCCGCCCCGGGCGTCCGGCGCGCCTCCTCGGCGCCTCCGGGGGGCCTCGCGCCGAGCCGCGGCCGGGCGGCTGCTTCGGCGGGGCCGCGGAGCTGTCCCGGGTAGCGGCCGGCTGCGCCCCGGCGCCGCGCTGCTGTCCGCCCGCCGCCCGGGGCCGCGCCGCGCTGGCTGCGATGTGAGCCGCTGCCCGTCCAGACGGGGCTCTGGCGAGGAAACTCACTTCCAAAGCAGCTGCATCTGGGGGGAGATTAAAGCCTTTGCCGCCTTCCAATCAAATGGGAGCCCGAGGTGATTGGAGGGTCAAAGGGATGTGACGCGCCTCGCGCCGCCGCCGCCGGGACTCTCCCCACTGGTTTTAATGGGCAGCTCCCTCCTTCCAGGCCCCCCTCCCCATCCCCTCCTTGTTTTCGCGGGGAGGACAGGATGGCATTGATTTTCCGTTTGCAGTCGGCGCCTCACTCCTTTTCTCTCCTCTCCCCCTCCTTTTTTTTTTTTCCCTCGCTCAGACACCCACTGGAATCGAGAGTAGGGACCCTGGGCGGGTGGGGGTGGGGGGTCCGCAGGTAGGCACACTCTTGTGAACCCTGAAGCTCCGGGGGGAGACCGGGGGCGAAGAGCCTCTTCTCCTGACCCGGCCGGGTCCCGGATCAAAGGGAAGCCGCCGGACTGTGCGAGGAGGGGGTGCTGGAGGAAGACCACCCGCCCGCGTGGGATTCGGCCAGCCTGGGCGCCGGAGAAACCAGGAGCTCCGGCTGCGGCGGCTCCTCCCGGCCTGGCCCACTCCGACTCCCCTCCCTCCTCCTCCCCATGTGACAGACTGGGGAGCCCAGATTGGGGGAAGCGCGGGGATCACATGTTTCCTATGTTACACATCCCCCCCTCTTCTGCCTGTCCCCCTCCCTCCCCCCCCCGGGCATCTCCACCCCTCCATCAATTGTCAATGTTCCCCGACCGCAATCAATCAGTTATTTGTCAGCTCTTGTCAATCCGCCCGTGATTTATGTCAGCTTTTGTTGCTGATTACAAGGCGGCTGCGACTTGAAGAGAGAAAGAGGGAGAGGGAGAGAGACAGAGACAGAGGAAGAGACCGAGAGGGAGCCGGAGGAGGGGAGAAGGAGAGCAGTCGCGGCCGCTTAATGGAAACAGGGAGGATGGGGGGGGGGGGGGAGGCTCACGGGCGGAGAAAAGAGACTGAGAGAAGGGAAAAAAGATGTCGTTCTGTTTCAGGAAAATAAATCGTAAGAGTAAACTGCGCCTTCGATCTCCGAGCGCTGGGAAGGGCGAGGAGGGGCCTTCGCACCTTCTCGTCGCACCCTTGGGTTTCTGGAGAGTTAGGGGACTGGGCAAAGGGGGACGGGGGTGTCCAATCGGATCCGCCGGCTGAGTGGGGAGAGGGTGGTGGGCTGACCCTGACCTCCCCCCACCCCACTTTCTTTCCTACCCCTCCCACCCCCGCCCCCCGCTAGGTTCTGGTCCCCAACAGAAACTGGAAGGAAGCACTGGCTCCTTTGGAGGCTTCTGGGCCGCGCCCAGACACTATTCCCAGAGGGCCATAGACATGGATGTAGATACGAAGGCATTTGGCGGGGTGTCCGGCAGGGCTTTAGGAGTGCATCCCTGGCAATATCGCCCAAGTCATGAGAAGTCCATTTGGGGGGCACCAGGGAGGAAACGGATCGTCGGGGAGAGAGCTAGCGTCCCGGGGTCCCTCCCAGCTCTGTGGAAGTTTTCGGGCCTCAGTCTCCCCTCCCGGCTTCCCTCCGGCCCCAGAATGGCTCTCTCTCACGGAGCGTTGGCAGCCAGGTTTCCCAAGCCCTGGAGACGCGGTGGGGTGGCCGGTGGGGGCGACGTGTTCACAGTCAACTCGGGGAACCCTGGCGTGAACCCACCGCGTTTGCTCCCCGTCGGGAGTCGCTAGTGTTTGTGCTCGGAGTCGGGGGGAAGGAACTGCATGTGCGGGCGGCCCCGGCTTCCTCTCTCTCTTCCCCATCCCGGGGGGCTTTGGTGGCCTCTGGAGGGAGGTTTGAGGTCACCTCGGGAAACTTCGCGAAATCGGAGGTGGGAAAGTAGAGGAGCTTTCCCTTCCTCTGGCCTTCACCCCCCGCCCCCCACCCAGCCACTGGAAAGACTTGGATTCTCCCCTCCCCCATCTGTTCCTCCCCAGGCTCTTCTTTTGTTGTCAAGTTCCTTTGATAAATGGTTGTGCTGTAGAGCTCGGAGAGGAGAGGGGAGAGGGTCGGGGAGCAAAGCCGAGGGGGGAGCGTGTGAGAGTGACGCAGGGCTGGGGGGCACTGGCTGAACTCTCACTTTGGGCTGGTTGCTGTACGGAAGGCAGCCAGGCCCTAGCCTGCCCTCCTAGCAGCTCTCGCTCTCTCTCTCTCTCTCTCTCTCTCTCTCTCTCTCTCTCTCTCTCTCTCTCCACATACACATAACAACATAACACACACAGAAACAGCAAAGCTATCAAGAACTTTCTGTGGTGAGTTTTAATCTTTCACTTTCTTTTTCTGGTTAGAATTCCCTCTCTCTCACCCTCGCCCAGCTCAGCTCGTTGGTAAACTTCCTAGGCAAAGGCGATTCCTAGGCAATGCAGAGGGCGTGGAGCGTGAACTTGTGTGGCTGTCACGTGTGTTGTGAGTGGCCGCCTGGGCTGCGGGGTGTCCTGGTCGGTACGCCTGTACACCTCCTTGTGTGTCTTCGTGTGTGAGAGAGAGACAGAGTAAGAGGAGATGTGTATGAGACAGAGTAAAGTGAGTGTGTGTGTGTGTGTGCCCGTGTTTGAGAGAACAGATGTGTGTGAGACAGAAAAGAGTGTGAGAGAGGAAGAGTAGATGTGTATAGGAGAGTAAAAGTGTTTGTGTGTGTGTGTGTGTGTGTGTGTGAGAGAGAGAGAGAGAGAGAGAGAGAGAGAGAGAGAGAGGTGCAGATCACGGAGAGCCGGCTTGCAGCAGTGCTTCTGGGAGTGGGGCCGCCTGCGCCTGTGTCTCTGGGCCCGGAACAGCTGTTGGGCTCCCAGGACCGAGGGCCGGCTCTCGGGTCCCGCAGTCTCTGTCCGGCCTCCCCTAGCGGAGCCGGGAGATTAATGGGCGTGAGGAGGAGTCAGCTGTGGGAAGGGGGAAGAAGGAGGGGGGCTAGCCTCTCCGGGAACTCAAAGTGGGAGGGGGCAAAGAGCCGACGAGCCTTGGGTACAGTGCTGGGGAGCTGAAGAGTGGGGAGCGCCAGTTCCGCGACTTAGGGAGACCTCCTGGGAGCCGTTCCCATCCCCAAACCCTTCCTTCCTCCATCTGAGGGAGACTGTCTTTTCCCCCTCGCTCCAGGCGTGTCCTCGGTCAAACACAGACTGATCTCATACTGCATAGAGATTCGAGGACCCTCTCCGCACATTCCTTGACCTTTCGGCCCCTTTAGGAACTGGAGTGGAGAAAGAGACTCCCCAAATGTAGAGTCTAGGAGTTCAGTGTTTGTGTGTAAGAGAGGGAGAGAGAGAGGAAATAGAAGAGAGGGGAGAGAGAGACAGAGACAGAGAAAGACAGAGAGAGGAGAGAGAGAGAGACAGAGAGAGACAGAGAGAGAGGAGAGACAGAGAGAGACAGAGAGAGACAGAGAGAGACAGGAGAGAGAGAGAGAGAGAGAGAGAGAGAGAGAGAGAGAGAGAGAGAGAGAGAGAACGAGAAGTAGCTTTAGAGGAGTCCGTTTGTCCCTGCAGTGGGGTTCTTTGTACTGTGAACCTTTCTGCATTTCTTTATGGATCTGAATTATATTGCCTGGCTATGTTTTGTGTTTTTTTTTAAGACAAAAAAAGAATGACATACAAGAATGGAATGATTCACCCATTCATTTGGAAAGAATTCGGAAGAGGTCCTCAAGTCCAGTGCACCTAACCAAAAAAGAGACCCAAGTGCGAGGGAGAGCGAAGAAGGGGACGGTGGGGCGTAGTGGGGGGGAGAAATTAATTACCTTGCTTCAGGCCACACTGCTCTTCCCCTTCGGTACCAGCTCTCGGCCGGGGTGTCAGGCAGATTTTATTTGCACACAATGGAAATGATTTGTTTTCTCCGAAAAAGAAGTGGGCTGGCAGATATTTGAGGAGAGGGGGGAGGAGGAGGAAGAAGAAGGGGAGAGAGAGAGGCAGAAGGGAAAAAAAGTTTGAAAACGCCTTGAACTATTCACTGTCGAGATGGCTAATCAGTATTGAGGCTGGAGGGCAGGCGGGCAGCCTTTCAATGCCGCTTCCCTTTCATCTCGGGCTCGATGGAGGCGCTCAATTAAAAGCCTATCAGTTTGTAAGTAAATCAACGCCTATCAGAGTTGTCACATCAAACAAAACGATTATTATTGCAGCCCGCCTCCCCTATTAATCTCCCTCTAAGATAATCCGCTTGACAGGTCAGGCCCGGCGAGTTGGAAACCCTGGCCCAGAGCGCCCAAAAAATCCCGGACCGGCGCCTCTCCCCACCCCCACCCCCCCACCCCCCACCTCACCCCAAGCGTCCTCTTGGGAGGAGGAGGAAGAGGAGGATAGAGGAAGCCACCCATTCCCCGGCCAGTCCGGCCGGCCCTTGGCGATGTTTTCGGATCAGAAAATTGTTGTTGTTTTATTGTTCAATCAGCAGCCCGGGGGGCTCTCAGCAGCTTTCTTCAGTAGGGGTTGAGTGTTTGGAAAGAAGAGGAAAACCCCAAGACTTTGAGACCTGACTGTCCCTACCTTACCTGGGCGCGCCCCTCGGTTGCAAGACTTTCCCCCTAGCCTGGTCTCTTTTTTGCGCCTTTCTGTATTTTTTTTTCCTTCTTCCTTCTCCCCTCTTCCTTTCTTCCTTTCCTCTCCCTTTCTCCTCTCGTTCTTCTTCCTTTTTTTCTTCCTTTTTTCTATTCATTTTTTGCCTTTTTTTCTCGCCTTCCCTCCCTTCTCTCATCTCCCTGACTTGACAGCGAAAGAATTATTTATCTTTCTCTCTCGCTCTCTCCTATATGTCTCTGTAGAGTCTGTATTATATATCATGGCTAATGCATTATTTTCAGAGCCCGGGTAGCTTGCCTTCCTCTAGCAGAAAAGCCGAATTCGGAAACTCAGTTGATTTTTTTAATGACGCACTAAGTCATATCCCCTGGAATTTATTTCAAAGGTTGTACTTTGGGGGGATGGGGGTACCCTCCCATAGAAAGGTCATGGTTGTGGTGTGCTGGGGAGAAAATCGGAACCGAAAGGTTAGGAAGTCGTGTTGCAATATTTATTGAATTATTATTTAATAATATTCTGGGACCATAGCTGACGTGTTTCTTTTTGAAAGGAGTTTCTTTTTTGGTCCCCGGGGTTAGTCCTTTTTTTTTTTTCCCCAATCTAACTGGTCACTCTTCAGCCCTAAGGGATGCTTATGTGGAAGAGTGTGGAGCACTTCACATTTACAAAATAAATACAAGATTTCAACCTGAGACTTACGGGCTGGGCCTTAGCTCCCCCAAGCTGTGCTAAATGGGCTCCTTATGTCGCCTTAGGGGTTCTATCGTTTCCTTCAAACACCAGCACAAACCCGACCTGCTCGTTTGTCAACTTTCCCAGCCCCTAATCCAAATATGCTTGAAAGCCCCTGGCCCCAAGACTTTGGTCCCGGCTCAGGCTCTTGGAAGCTTGAGTCGAAACTCTCTTTTTCCCTGAGTTTGTTGTGTGAAATCGGATGAGCTTTTTGCGGGAGAGGGAGGCAGAAATGGGCTCTGAAGGTTGAAGGCTTCTCGCTTCTGTACTCTGCTCTACAAACCCCACTTTTCAGACTAGACAATTCCTAGGCGCTCCCTCTCCCAGCTGGCCCAAAGCCCTCTAACTCTCTCCTATTTCTCAAGTAGAGACAGACTGCCTTTATGCTGCGTATTCGATATCTAGAATAGAATATACCCAAGCTATTATATATTAGAGTTGTACTATATAGAGTATATATGGATCTATATTATAGATGGCTCCAGATTATTAAACGCATGAAGGCGTAGAGAAAAATCACTAGCCTAGGTGCGTTACACTTTGACAATCATTTAAATACTTGATTTTGAACTAGATATATATTCCATTCATGCGGTCCCTTCATTCTCTGTGGAGCTGCATTCATTATATATAGATATCTATATAGCTGAATTTATTCCACTGGCGCTACATAGCGACTCCTGGAGCTAGCCATATTTGTAGCCTTGCCTTTTCTGAGAATTTCTGTTACAACTGGGTAGGTTAAACCTTTGCAGTTCCTTGGGTGACTATTTAGAGATTGTCTCCAGTCCAGATTTATTCTAGCTACAAAATGACAGATTTTTTAAAATTAAGATTCTGATCTTTTTACATCTAGTTATCATCTGGATTTTGAAAAGAGATGATAGTCCCGCTCCTATACGTGCGTTCAGAGCGAGTGTGTCCTGGGAGAATTTAAATCCCTGGAAACTATCTAATTAATAAATAGGGACATTGAAATGCACGTTCATCTCTCCGGACTTTTCTCTGGGAATCCTGCTTTTCATCGGTTCAATCGTGTCAGTTTCTAAATTAGTCTCTGTATTTCTCCGACTAGCTCGAGGTGTCCCAGGGGAATCCCTGGCGCTCTCTCCAGACCCGGGTCCAGAGAGCCCCGTGCCCGGCCGGGAGTGGTCCTCCGGCCGCGGGGCTCGGAATCTCTCGGTCGGCCGAGCCGAGCCGAGCGCACCCGCTGCGCTTTAGGCTTTCGAGGGAGGCGGGACGAGGAGTCCTCGGCAGTTTTTCGTCGCTGCGGGTGAAAAGGAAATGCAACCCTGACCCCCGCGGGGGACAAAACCAAACCCGACCCGACAAGAGCAAAGCCCTCCTCGGATCTGCAGCCCCTGAGCCTGCCTCCTCATCTTCCTAAGTTTCCAGCCGACTTAGGGGAAGGACTTGCCCAAGAAACAACGTTGGCACGACCTAGGGGGTCCGGGCAGGAAGAGAGATGTCCGCGGGGAGTGTGTGATCGGAATGGGGGGGAGCAGCGGCGGGAGGAAGGGAGGGACAGGATGGCTACACTGGGAAGGGCTTGGTCACCCGGGGTCGCCGGGGGAGAGTCTGCCGGGAATCAGTTCCCAAGCATCCCTCTCTTCCGCCTCGCCTCCTCTCTCCATTCTCCGTCCTTAAGAGGCAAAAACAAGGGTTACAAGTAGACATTTATTCCCAAGATTCATTTGTACTTGAAGGCCTCTGGAGCCGGGGGGAGGGGGAACACTATTTTTTAAAAGTTAGAAATGACCTCAGCGCCATTGAAGCTTCTGTGTGTGTATGGGGGGGGGGGTATGCAGCTCCTGGGCCCCTCGGAATAAGGCGCTCCGCTCTCCTTCCAGACGGCTTTGTGTGTCCTCCTTACGAGACGCCCGGAAAGAAAGAAACTTCAGCAGGGCCCGCGAAAGAACTTCTGGGCCCTCTCGGCCGGAGAGCCGTCCTCCACCCTGAGTCCCGAGGCGCAGACTTGGGCCCTCCCTTCCTGCTTCTGCCCCCTCCCAGGCTGATGGGAGCCCCTTCCCCAAGCGCCTAGACGCCGGGGCTGCAGCCTCTCCGGCCTCAGCGATGTCTTAGCAAGCCAGTAAGGTCGGCCGCCGGACCCCCTTGCCTTGATCTCCCCAGGGTGCCCCCCACCCCTGCCCCTGCTCCGGCCGCCCAGGAGAAGCTCCCGAGAACTCTCTTTCCTGCTCCGCACGTCTCGGCAGGCCCCTGCCCTCCTGCCAGCCTGGCCCTGCCAGCGCTCTCCCTCCCGGGATAGGGGCATTCCTCGCTCCCTCCCCGCAATAGCCCCCCGACACCCCCCGGAAAGGCGGCGGGGAGCGGCCAAGGAAGTGCGGGGACGCTTTTCGCTTTTATTCCCATTTTCTCTGCGTTTTGAAGGAGCCGGGCCGGCCCGGGGCCCGCGGGCCGCGGCGGCTCCTCGCGGGGCGGGGCGGGGCGGGGGCGCCGAGCTGCGCAGGCCTGGGGGGCGGCGGGATGTCGGCGGGGCCTGTCAGGGGGGCGGCCGCGGCGGCTGAGTGATGAGGGCAGAGAAGGGCGCCCATAAATCGTGGGTGTCAGGGCGAAAAACTCTCTTTATTGTCTGCGTGATGGATGGGCCCGGGGACGAGACACCAAATACTTCGTATCGCCCTTAAATGGGAACACATTTTCCGCGGCCATAATTCATGTTTTTTAAATAGAAAGTTTGAAATGTTGCCTATATTTCACCCGCCCTGACATATTTATGAATCGCTCCCTGCATGCAAATATCATTATTTAAAGCGCCGGGGAGACCGCGGGGGGGAGGGGGGAGGGGGAGGAGCGGACTCCAGGGGGGATGTGGGGGGAGGGGGCTGTGTGCGTGGGGCACCTCGCTCCCCTAAACTGAAAGATGAGGCATGATCTTAGGGCAAATTCGGGCTGATCCCCCAGTTCTCCATGGCCACAAGCACCCTCTCTTGCGAGGGGGACACTGACACGGCTCCCCAGATTCTCAATAGCCACAAATACCCTCACTTGAGGCTGAGGACCAGGGAGGAAGTTTGTGCAGGCTCGGTCCCCGACCCCCCCCCCCCCCATCTCGGAGCTGCAGACTCCAGGACCCCCTCCCCAGCACCCAGGTCTGGATTGGAGGCTGGGCCGGGTTAAACCTCCCCAACAGAACACAAGTAAAATCACCCCGCCCCCCCCATCAAGAACAACCCAACATTTGTCATTCAGGCAATTCTTTATTGATTTTGATTCCTCCATCAAGAGGCTGCAGGCTGGCTGGGCGCCGTCATTCTTCTACCCCTACCTCGGGCCTGGGCAGTAGAGAAGCTAGGAGAGTGGGGGCCGCCTCCTCCGGCGCCGGCGCCTTAGGGCCCTTCCTGAATTCTTCCCAATGACCCAGCGAGGTCGATTCCCTTTACACACACGCACACGCGCGCACATACACACACACACACGCACACGAGACAGAGAGACAGAGACAGAGGAGAGAGGGGGGGGGAGAGAGAGAGAGAGAGAGAGAGCCGTCAGCGGACACAGCAGCTGCAGTTCCCACCAGGACGAGGATGTTATAAATAACTAAATAAAGAAACCCCAAACTGCTTGGCCCCTCTCCCAATCTGATGCCCCCCCTAAAAAAGAAAAGAGAACCCCACGATGCGGACCAGCCACCCTCCCCCAGCCCAGCTCCTTCTTGTCTGCATTTCCGTTACAGGGGGAACAACCTGCAAAATGAATGAAAGTGATGCCCTGAGCTCAGCCCATCCCCTTGCCCTTAGACCCCCCGCCGTGAACCCCCACACTTGGGCCGCTGAGTTGCTCGGACTTTACCTGCGGGTCTCCCCGGAGGCTGCTCCTGCCCAAGCCGCACACAGAGAAGTAGGGAGAGTGACGGAGGGAGAGTCAGACCCACAGACCGGCGCGCGCACGCCGGGGGGCTCTCCTCGCTCCCCTCCCCACAGGGCGCTGGGACCCCGGCCAAATGGGTATCGAGAAGCCGGCAAGCTGGGAGGGGAAACCCGGGAAAGGCAAGGGAGGGAAGAAGGGAAGCCGGCAGGCTGGGAGGAGGGAAGGGGGACCAGCGACACTTCCGCCAGGGGAGGGTGCTGCCCTGTGACGCCAGCCGGGCCCTCCCCTTCGCCGCCTCTAGGCAGCCCTCTGAGCCCGCCTTCTTCGGCCCCCGGCACCTCCTCCTGGGCTCAACTAGGGGCCGCCCCGCACCTCCAGTCCCGCCTGGCCCGTTGGGAGCTGTAGAAATTCGCTGTCTCCCTCTGCCCCCACCCGGGAAGGAAGTTTCCGGGAGTCTCTTAAATGACAGCAGCGTCTCAACACGCCTCCTATAGCTGCCCACTCTCTGAATTCCTCTGCCATCTGTAATGGCCCACCCTGGTCCAGCCCCGGCTCGGCATCCCACCGCCTTCGGACAAAAGGTCCCAATGAAGAACGAGGGGAAAGATGAACCTCTAGATGGGAGCGCCTCCACCTTCTAGCCTGAGGAGACTGACTTTTGTCTTCTGTAATCCCCCCGCCCTGATACCCACACCCAAATCCAGAGGGTCCCCCCAGGCTTCAAATTTTCCAAGATCATCTTGTCCAGATTTCTCCTTTGTCCCCGTTATTCAGCTTTGTCTTCACTTTGTAGACACAGCTTGTGTCCCTCCAGGCCCTTTAGGATGACTTCAGAGACAATGTCGGGTTGTTTTTTTAATCTATGTATCTCAGGAATAGATCTCATGCATTCATTCATTCAATATGCATTTATTAATGGTGGCAGAGTGGATGGAGGGGCAACTTCTACATGGTTTAAGCCTCTGACACAGACTAGCTCTGTAACCCTGCATGAGTTAACTAGCCCCTCAGAGCAATGCTCTAAGACTAAATTTCAGATAATTGGACTGAGAGAGTGAGTTTCCTCATTGGAAGGTTATCTATACCCATAAATTATAGGCTGGACCCCCAAAAGTTCCAGGTTTGAAAATGAAAAGATAAAAAACAGAAAGATTCCTTCCCTAAGGGAGGGAGGAATAAGTATATACAAATGGTGATGATGTTTGTCCTTTGTTTTCAAAGACCATGACATCAGGGAAGTGATGCCATAACAGGAATGTGAACTGAATTTGAGTGAGCAAGTACTTCCCAGACTCACTTTCTCCACCAGAGTCATCTGAGTCCAGTAGCCAGATATGAATCAGTATGACTGGAGATGGTCCATGATGAGAAACAATCAGGGATAAGTGACTTACCCAAGGTCACTCAGCTAATCCATGTCAAGTGTCTGAGGCTAGATTCAAACTCCTGTCCTCCTGATTCCAGGTCCCATGCTCTATATACTGTACAGTACCCCCTCATTCAAATCCAATTCAAGCACATGTGTGGCATCACAAACAAATGTATATACATACACGTGTGTAACATATATACACACATATATACCCATATACATACATACACACAGTAATTTCTGGGAAGAGAGAGTCTGCTAGCTCCTGGATGGAGGGGTCGGAATAACAATAAGCCTTTTATAAGAGATTGCAAAGCACCTAGGACAAGATCTTTCAGTTAGAAGACCTTTGACAAATGTTTGTTGAATTAAATTGAATAACCTTTCCAAAGCCCTACAGGTCAAGTCACTGGGCAGATTATCCTTCCTGCCCCCTCACCCTCAACCCCCCCCCACACACACATTTAAACACATCAAACGTTTAACACTCCGATGGGTAAAAGGCAAAATGTACCACTAGAGAGGGACATCCTACCTGCTCCCTCCTTCCCCCTTCCTCCCTCTCCCATTAGTTCTGGCTTAGGCTGGCCTGACCCCCTTATTTCCTTCCTTTACCAAGGTATAGGATAGACATTAAAATCTCCACCATCTACCATGTAGATTCTGAGAGGCTTGGGGGGGGGGTGGGGAGGGATGGAGTGAGAAAGAGAAATGGAGAGAAGGAAAGGGGAGAGAGAGAGAGAGAGAGAGAGAGAGAGAGAGAGAGAGAGAGAGAGAGAGAGGAAGAAGAAGAAGAAGAAGAAGAAGAAGAAGAAGAAGAAGAAGAAGGGGAGGAGGAGGAGGAGGAGGAGGAGGAGGAGGAGGAGGAGGAGGAGGAGGAGGAGGAGAAGAAGAAGAAGAGAGGATGGTGGGGAGATTAGAGCCTAAACTTTGGGTTTAACTACTCCCATGGGCAAAACCAGACAGGACCTGGGTGGATAAATCAAGATAGAAAATATTATTCCTATCCTCAAGCAAGTTATATTCTAATTAGGGAAATGAAACTTAGACATGAGGAACTAGGTAACAACAGAACCATGCAGAACTCTGCTTTTAGAATCAAGACAGTCTAAGTTTGAATCTAGTTCTGCCACTTCCTGGCTGAATGACCTTGGTCAACTCACTTTATGTTGATAGACATCAGTTCTCAGGTGCAGAATGAGAGGGGTTGGCTAATATAACTGAAAGTGCTACAATGTTAAACTTATTTAGTAGCTGAGGAAATTGAGACTGAGATTTGCCCAGGATCATAAAGCTAGTAAATACCTGAGATGGGATTAAAATTCAGGTTTCTGTAATGTTAAATGTAGCTCTCTATCCACTGTGCCAGGCTGCCTCTCATGAGGGTGAACTGAGGCACTTAGCCTTATGTCCCTTTAAGTTTTTAAGTCTAAGGATGCTACTAGTTGAGAAGGACTGTTACTAACAAAGTACAGATTCCCCATCAGAGGAGAGGACAATCTCCTCTGTGAGGTGGGGATGGTTAGGGAAGAAGTCAGCATCTGAGCTGCACTGTTGAAGGGTATACAGATTGAGAAGAGACTTATTAGTGAGTAATGGCAAGCATTTGAGGGGATAGAGGGAAGGGGAATCAGTTTTCTCAGCCATACCCTCTTGCCTTCTTATTCCAGCCTCATTGAGCTTTTTTTTTTTTTTTTTTTTTTTTTTTGTCTCTGGATTTGACCCAATTCTTTCATTATCTATTTCACCTGACTACCAGGAGAGCACAGATTCCCTCACCTCTGCAGGCAGAAGTATGGAAAAAACCCTTCAGTCCATCTCATCTAAGGTGGAAAGTTTTCAGAAGGACCTTACAAGAAACCCAAGGAAAACAAAAGAAAACTAACAAAGTGTAGCCTGACCACAGATTTACTCAGCTTGCATAATTTATGGAATGCTACCACCCCTTAATTTCTTTCATTTTAACTCTTTTTTTTGGGGGGGGGGTTAAAACTAAACAAAAGTACATAAATTTTCTGGCCTGAGGAAGGTTTGAGTTGGCACTGCTTCTAGATAAGGAGGGGAGGACCCTCTCTAACTTGCAGAACCTGTTCTTAGTCTTATTTTTGTGTTTGGGTCCTCTCTGTTACAGCCCCTTTGCTTTGGCCTAGATTGTGTTATATAGCCACTAAATATCTGCCCTGGCCCTGTCATAATCCCCAGTGGAGGAAATAACTCCCTCACTTGGCTCCCAGAGATTATGCCCCCTGGGCTGACCATTCTGACTTGATTTTGCCTTGGTCTGGAAAACTCAATAGGTCCATGTCTTTAGATCATGCTACCTGCTCGTCCCCTGCTCTATTCTCTTTATCCTTTTTGGTTTCCCTGGAGTATTCATTTAAGTGAGAAAGCTGATTTTTACCTATTTTGGTTCAAAATGAACTCCTGGGGAGCAGTTATAACTAGTAGCCACCCTGATTGCAGATTGCATCTTCTTAACCTGTTGATTACACTATCTCCTTCCAATGGTTGGAAATAGACTCCCAATCTTTTTTTTTTTTTCTATTTCAAAACCCTCAGATTAGCTTTTCTGTCAGAAAGATTCCTCCAGGAGTGTACACTAGCTCTTGAGCTCAATGAGGGATCAAACTGTTGCCATCTCAGGTTTATAATTCTATAACTTCTTCATATTCTTTCCAATGAATTATTCCCACTTGTCCAGTTACTAATTTAAGAGTGAGAGAACTTTAAGATTCATTGTAGTTTTTCTGTACAATATGCAACATAACACATATTGTTCTTGTTTTTGTCCTTCATTCTTGAAGAAGACCATAAGATCAAGGGGGAGATGCTATGACCAGCACAGTGGTTGGATTTGAGTGTGTGTATGTGTGTGTGGGGAGGTTTACCAGCTTCACTTTCTCCTCCAGGGTCATCAGGATCCAATGGCCACATATGTATCAGGATGACGGGAGCCCTGGATAAGAGGCAATCAGGGCTAAGTGACTTGCCCAAGGTCACTCAGCTAGCCAGTATTAAGTGTCTAAGGCTAGATTTGAATTCAGGTCCTTCTGACTCCAAGGTTGGTGCTCTATCCACTGCACCATCTAGTTGACTATAATTATATAAAATTCATATAGCACTTAAACTACATAATTTATAAAGGAGAATTAGGATTCTAATTCCAATTTTTTGGGAGGCAATCTGGGTGAAAGAACTTTGGATTTTTAAAATTTAATAATAATAACTCCTATAAAGGATGTCCCCAGAATTTTACTGTAGTTTTAAGCTTTAGTAGGTTTAAGCTGTTCTATAGCTCTAATATTTTTAAAACACTTCACATATATTATCTCATTAATCTTTACAACAATTCTCTGAAGTTGTAATACTTATATTATTATCCTCACTTTACAGATGAAGAAACTGAGGCTCGGTGTTAAGTGGTCTCCTTGGTCATATAGATAATTGTCAGAGGTGGCATTTAAGCCCCAAACTTCTGAATTCTCATCAAACCCTCTATTCACTATGGAACAGTCTCCATATTAAACAGTGACTGATTTTCTTGTTTGGCTTGTAAGCTATCTCGGATGGTAATTATTTCAGAGTCACAAATCATAAGTACAATGCTCGGCAATGGATATCGAGTTAGAAGTCTATCACCAAACCAAATTGGCTGTCTAAATGACAACAAATCAGCACCTTAACAATGCTAGCTCTATAAGACATCTGGTCAATTGCTTTGGTCGTTTTAGTAGATTTTAAGACTTTATGAATCAAGAATGTAATATGGCATCTCCCAAAACTAATATAATCTTGAACTTCATTCAAGAAAAGGGGGGAAAAAAACCTCAAATAAAGGAGATGATGGTACTGTTATATACTCTGACCCTAATCAAACTACATCTAGAATATTCTGTCTAGTTATGGGTACCATATTTTAGGAAGGAGACTGAAAGATGAAGCATATCCAGAGAATGGTGACTTAGATGATAAAATGAATAGAAACCTTACCAGTGAGGATCAATTCAAAGGACTGTCTATGTTTATCTTAGACTTAAAGAGAAGATGTAGACCTATGAAATCTTTTTCAAATATATGACAAGATATTTTGTGGAAGAAAGATTAGATTTGTTCCCCTTTGCCCCAGAGGGCAGAAATAGAAACAATGAGGGGAGGTTGCTATCCAAAGCTTCTGGATGCCATCTTCTTGGGGAAATAGTAGGATCTTTCTCACTAGAGAACTTTAAGTAGGTGCCAAGATGACCACTTGTTGGGAATGTTTTAGAGGGAATTTCTATTCAAGAATGTGTTGGTAGTTTGATGAACTCTGAACTTCCATCTGAGTGTTGTGATTCTGTAAATAAGTGAAAATATCAGCTAGTCACTGATCAGTCAATTCAATTAAAATTTGGTTGTGCCTAGAGACAGGGTAACTCCTCCTCACCCCCCCCCCCTTTGACCCTCCCCCAATCATTGAGTCAGAACTGGAAGGTATAGCTCATTAAGGAGACAAGAACATGGTCAAAATAGACCAACTAGGTTAAGGTAAGGGGAAACACATCTAGATGTTTCCTGAAAAAAAAGATATGAACAGAAAGCATTTCCCCCCTATAGACTCTGGGATGGAAACTAGGAATATGGGATTTCAGAGCCTCTCTTTTGATCTTCTACTACCCCTCTGAACCTGGAGGATATGGTTCTTTCTCTTCCTCCCAAAGACTTGACATCTCAATTCAACTCCCTCATTCCTCCTGGTTGTTCTTTTTTTCTTCACTTAATAGTATTTTATTTTCCCATTGACATGAAAAGATACTTTTCAACATTAATTTTTGTAAGATTTTGATTTTCAAAGTTTTCTTCCTCCCTCTCCTAGATAGCAGGCAATATGATATAGATTATATATGCAAAATCATATGAAACATATTTCCATATTAGTCATGTTGTGAAGAATCAGAATAAAAAGGAAAAATCATGAGAAAAATTTTAAAAAGTGAAAATAATGTTTCCATTTGCATTCAGACTCCATAGTTCTTTCTCTGCATGCAGATGGTATTTTCCATCTCAACTCTTTTAGAATTGTCTTTAATCATGATATTGCTGAGAAGAACTAAGTCTATCATGACATTTCTATTAAGGTGTACAATGTTCTCTTGGTTCTGCTCACTTCACTCTTTTGCAGGCTTTTCTTAGCTATTTCCCCCTTCACTTCTACTTCATATTGCAAGGTTTTTGTTTTCTGTAGAAAAAAAGGTGAAGCCATTTCCAAGTCCCTGGAAGCTGTCCTTTCATTGTCTTGGCCTCCTGGGGTTTGGTTTGTGGGACTCTAAAGTGGCTATTTGACCTTGGATAGAGCCTCACCCAGGCTCCAAACCTCAGTCATATATGATCTCTCCCTCTTCTTCCACCTCTTGATCTAATCAATCATTTTCCAAATTTTGTTGTTCTTTCTTTGAAACACCTCTTTCTAAAATAAGCAGAGGAGAGGGCTCAGAGAAAAGAAAAGACAGAGTGAAAAAGACTATAAAATTAAGACAGGTAGTAATAATAGGTTCCATTATATTGGACATAGGATACTTTATTCCAGATGAAAGGTGGTGGTAACATAAACCACCTTTAAGTTTTCCCCTCCATCTAACTGCTTCCAACCTAGGGCAGACCCACCTCCTTTCTCAGCAGAGTCTTTTATCTGGATGGTCACTTTGCTTTTTGAACCTACTCATTGATCTTGAATATCTCTGACAGACTTATCTTCCTTAAACATCACTTAGGCTTTAGTTTTATTTAAAAAACAAACATCCTTCAAAGGTTTCCCTTTTGCCTAAAGCATTTTACAGGACTTGTGATTTCAGTGGGATAAGGAACTCTCTTTGACAATGCAAATCAACAAATACTCTGTTAAGTTGCTTTTATTCAGCTTGTGAGTTTCCTCCTACCGGTCTCAGAATTGTGCAGCCACTTATAGTATTAGAGAGTGCCTGGGGGTCACTGTGGTTAAGTGATTTGTCCAAGTTCACACCACAAGCATAGGATAGAGATTGGTCTTGAACTCAAGTCTTTTAGACTCTAGGGCTTCATCCTCTATGCTCTCCTTCCTTCTCTGCCTAAAGGAGAATCCAATATTTTTATCTTCCACTCTCTGTCCACAATTTGCTTTTTTTTTTTTAATGAATCATTCTTGTTGATCATTCCTAGCACAAGACTTCTTCAATTAGACAAACATGGCATCTGGATCCCTACCTCTATGACTTTGCTCATGACTTTTTCTTTTTCTTATCTCCTCTCTCTTTTCTTCCTAGCAAAACCATCTCTCCCCGAAAAGATGCAGATCAAATCCTTCTTCCCAGGATCATCGAATTTTGGAGCTGGAAGAAACTTTAAATATTAACTACTTACTTTACAGATGAATAAACTGAGGCCCATAAAGGTATAAGGACTTGCCCAAGGTCAAAGAGTGACACAGAACCAATACAAGAACTCATTCTCCCTGTGCCCTTTCTTCTTCTTTGACATGGTATCAACCACCATTGCTAAGAATTTGTTCTAGGGATTTCCTTCCATGGACCTTCCATACTTCTTAATGTCTCTATAGCTCATATTAATTCTCCACCTTATCTTGCTTTGTTTTCTGCCTTTCCCATTTATTTTTTTTTTACATACATCTGTTCTGTTTTCCTGATTGAACTATACTTTTTTTTGGAGGTAGAGCTCTTTTATGCCTTTATATTTCCCTGCATGTCTGCAATAGTCTAGAATTGTTGGTTCAGTCAGTTGATATCTTTCAGTCAGGAAGGTGATATGGTTGAGTATTGAATTTGGAGCAAAGGAAAACCTAGGTTCAAATCTTCTCTGACACTAGATGACCATCTCTAAGTCACATAAATTTCATGAAACTTTGTTCATCTGCTACAATGGGGACAATAATACCTATTTCCATCATGAAGGGAGATAACATCTATAATATAAAATAATAAAGTGCTCTGGAAATAAAATTTATTATTAAACTCAGGGACTGTTGCTGAGCAGAGACTAATTGGGCACTTAAATTTGAATGGGTCAGAGAATTAAAAAAAAAAAAAGAGCCTTGTACCTTCCAGAAAACCCATTCAATGAATTCTCTTTCCCATGGCTCTTCTAATACCAGAACCTCAATTGCCCTTCTAAGCTAGGGAGCAGCTTTGGGAAGTGATTCTGGCATCAAAGGACCTGTGTTGAAATTCTCTCTCTGATGCCCATTTGCTCTATGGCTTTGGGCAAGTCACATAATCTCCCTGGGCTTCAATTTCCTCATCCATAAATGAGGGGATTAGATTAGATGGCCTTTCAAAGCCCTCCCAGCTCTGGGTGTAGGAATCTATGATGATTCAACAAAGAGCCCTTCAGACTGGGGGGAGAACAGGATACCTAAATACCATTTTTTTTCTAGTGCCCCCCTCACACCATCACTAAAGAAGACTTCAAAAAGAGACACTTTCATTGCTGAACTAGAAATCCTTCAGTACTCAAAGGAGAACAGGACTTCTATGGAGTGACTCAGTCTCTGACAAACATTAGTCATCTGTTTGAAATGCAAAATGAAGGGGGTGTGAGGAAATGGAGGGAAGGGGGAGCAGAACTGGGGAATTCTTTTATATCCTGCATCTCAAAGGCTGACAAGAGCTTGAGAAGTGGAAATGACTGATAATTAGTAAACCTGCTCCCCCTCAAATGCTAAAAGACATGCACCCCACCTTGTCTCTGTGACCCCTGAAGGTAGGTCATCCTTTCTTGTGTAGAACCTGTCACCTTGGTGACTCATTTTTCCTCAGTGGCTTTGAGTGAGAGTTCCATACAGCAAAGTTCTCTTCATGAATTGTGGGATGACCCTGGACAAAAGTTTTCTGCCCCTCCCCCTCCTCTATTGTTCCCCAACCTCAGAACCCAACCCCATCCTCCCTAAGATTTGACAGAACTGATAGTGGCTTTGAGAGTATTTGGAGGATGGTTTGGAAAGGGGAGAGAGTGGGATCAGGGAACCAGGCAGTGAAGTCCTGAACTGGTTACATCATAGGACCATGGGATTTAGAGCTCCCAGGGATCTTCAAGGCTATTTAATCTAATCCTTCCATTTTACAGATAAAGAAACTGAAGACCAATGTCACACAGTTAGAAAGAAGCAAACTTAGCAGTCATTTTTCATTACATGGAATGGATTTGAGAGATATTATAGAAACAGGATCAATATAACTGCGTGTGTGTGTATATGTATGTATGTATGTATATGAGAGAAAGGAAGAGAAAAGAGAAGAGAAAGAATGTGCAAGTTATAAAAAAGGAAGGAGGAGGAGAAGAAGAAAAAGAGCAAGAGGAAAGGAAAGAAAAAGGAGGAAGAGGGAAGCATTTATTATGTTGAATGAGTGGTACAGAAAATAAACAGGGAGTAATTAGAAATGATAGCAACTAACTGGGTTCTAATCTTTACTTACTGGCTGTGCTGCCCTGTGTAATCTCCTTGGGCTTGTCTCCTCATCTGTAGGATGAGAGCATTGACTCTGATGACTTCCAAATCCCTTCTAGCTTTAAAGCTATTATCTATGACCCATATATGGTTGGGCATGGTTTCATGATGGAGGTATGTCATGAACTGGGCCTTAAAGTATGCATAGAACAGAGACAAATGGAGGAGAAGAGGGAGGACATCCCGGGCAGAAGAAATTCCTTGAGAATTGACTTGTATCAATGGATCATTGCCATATGTTTGACCTCTGCTATCTACTCATCATTTTCAAAATTGAATTATAGTTATTTATATAAATGATTCATTTCCTTCTTGAATTGTAAGCTCCTCTAGGGCAAGAATTTCTATTATCTTTCTTTTTTCATATTTATATGATCAGGATCTAGCAAAGTGCCCAGCATATGTATAAATGCAGTACATAATAGATGTTCCTTGAATTGAATTAAAAATGAAACAGTGCTCTGCCAGGCTTCCACACATTCTTATTGATATTCAAGTTTTTTTTTTTCCTTTCTCTTAATGTAGAGTTGCTGTGGTTCTTCTCTATTTCCCCCCCTAGCATTTCTTAGTTTCCAGGAGAAGGGCCACATTGACGAATCATAGAATCTTATAAATGGAAGATTCTAGTTCTAGTAGCATTATTATTGTTATAGGACTTTTTAACGTGTGTGTGTGTGTGTGTGTGTGTGTGTGTGTCCTAGATCCCTTTAGCAATATCTAAGTGAAAACTATAGACTCCTTCTTTGAATCATGCTTTTAAATTAATCATTTAAAATACATAGGATTACAAAGGAAATCCATTACATTGAAATATAGGCATCAAAAGGTATAAAAATACAATTCTATGGACTGCAATTTCAAAATTACTGATATAATACAATTCATTGCAAGAGTTTTTTCTACAGGATAGATGTCAGAATCAAAAGGTTCATATAAAACCCAAACCCAGAAGCTACCTCTTCTTGAGAAGAAAATTGTCCAGAGTTCTCTGATACTTCAAGGGATCCCCAGTCCATTGGTATGGCTGCTTCCTCTACCAGTGCAGGAATTCTGTGTGATTCTATCCATTGTGGTCATTAAAAGCTCATCCAGGAAGTTAACCCCTAGATGATTAACATGAACCCAGAGACCAGTGAAACAGATACAAATATAAAATGGCCCTTTGGCCTCTACAGGTGACCTCTCTTTCCTCAGTGATAGTGAAAGAGTGGTAGGAAATGGGTTAGAAAGGGCTGAAAGTTATCTAGAAACATAGGTATGGAATTGGCAGGTACCTCTGATGGCTTCTAATCTACTCCCTATCCCAACATTTCACAAAAGTCAGGAAGCTAAAGTCCAGGGAAGTTAAGTCACTTACCCAAGGTCACTCAAGTAATGAACTTCATTGGTCAGTTCTGAAACCCCATTCTCTGACCCCAGATCAAGTGCTCTTACCAGTGTACCACATTGTCTTCCAAGTTCTTAGACTGTGAAGAATGATTTTCCCAGACTTAAAAATCATTGCTGCACTTGTGTAGTTAGTAGTACATTTGTAAGACAGATGGCCAGGTTAAGAGTGACCAGTAGCCATGAAGCAGAGCAAAACTTACCCCCTTTCAGATTCAAAATGTAACAATAGCATGTAGGCATGTCTTTGCATAGTACATGAAACATGTATGAGCCTGCTTATAACTGTGTCCTAGTGCCAAAATCTGAGGAGTGTTCTGTGCTTTTTTCTCTCCCTGTCCTCCTCTCTCCTTTACAAAAATTGAATGAAGGAAGATAAACTCTAGGAGATTGAAATGATTTCTAGGAAAAGAATTTGTGAAACCCACTGCCCACCTGGTTCCAGTAACAAAGGACCTGGTTATCACCTGCCTTAACAGGTGATGAGAAAATTCAAAGCTTGGCATCACTAGGCCTAGGAAACAGGCACATCAGGTCATAAGATTTCAAGCAGAAAGAGACCTTAAGGATAATCATCAAATGAGGAAACTGAGGCAAACAGGATTAAATGACTTACCCAGGATCTTGCAGGTAATTAGTGTCTGAGACTGGATTTGAACTCAGGAAGATGGGCTACTTAGGTGCCCTGAAGGTAATGCCACTTCAAAATTAAGATAAAGGAGAGTATGATTCAAGAACCCTAGAAGCTTTTTAGGGGAAATTAATGTTTGAATTTTACTTACTTTTAGAGTTGGAAAAAACCTTAGAGACCATCCTGTCCAGTCCCCTCATTTTGTAGATGAGGAAACTAGGAGTCAGACAATTTGGTGATTTGCTCGTGATCCCATAGCTGGTTAATAGCAGAGCCCAGATTAGTACTCTGCTCTCTTGCCTCCCAGGCCAGTATTCTTTCCATTACATCATTAAATTGCTCCTCATCTCTTGCCCTCAGCCTTCTCTTCCTCTAGCTGCTGACCTGTAGAGTCAGCATGTGACATTTATTTTGTTCCTAGCCTAGAGCTGCAGAGAGAACCCTGGCCCATCTCTCAGGAGTCAGAAGAGGCTCCTGAAATTAATATTGGTAAATCAAGCCCAAACTCTTGCATGAGTGTTATTATTATGGTTCCCCATATATCCTAAAATAATTCCTGTAAATAATTATAAAAATAAATCTCAGTGACAAATAGTTTTATTTTATTATATTTCCAGGAGCACATTTATTCATCATAATCTCTTTGGTGGTAGACAAATTATAGCTCTGGGTAGTGAATACAATTTGCAAATAGGCAATATAAGTAGAGAGAAAATTAATATGTATTCCTCAGCGCACTAAAAGGAGAGGAAGAACATTAATAGCCATTTTCTTGCAGATATAACTTTGAAAATGTTATTTCTGATCCATCAGTATGAGGCTCCATATGAGGAAAATGGCTCTGATGTGACAGGAAGTGATTGGATATGAAATGGCATCTCTTAGACACTCCTCTCAGGTGTCTGTCTGCCCTTACCCTCTGCTTTCTGGGGTCACTTTTCTTCCTTACAGGATAACAAGTTCCCCAGTTTCTCTCCCCAGTCCCCACTCCCAGGATGGGAAGCAGTCCTGGGTTCTAGTCTCTTCTTTGCCACTTAAAAGCTCTATGACTTTGGGACTGATACTGAACCCAAGGGGATGTTTGTCTCTTCTGCTATAAAATTAAGGGAACTGACCTAGATGATCTACAGGGTCCCTTTCAGCTATTTCATTTTAGGATGCTCTGACCAAGTTTGCTGTTTTTTCTGATTTTAATTGAGGTTGAATACCCCCCCCCCCTTTCCTCCCCCCTCCTAAGTAATGTAGTAGATAGAGCATCAGGCAGAGAATCAGGAAGACTCATCTTCCTGAGTTCAAATTTGGACTCGGACATTTATTAGCCACATGATCCTGGGCAAAGTCACTTAATTCTGTTTGTTCATTTGTAAAATGATCTAGAGAAGAACATGGTAAATCACTTTAGTGCTTTGCCAAGAAAACCCCAAGTGGGGTCCTGAAGAGTCAGACATAACTGAAACAACTGACCAACAATGACTCTTTTTTTTTTTAAAGTTTTTGCAAGGCAATGGGGTTGAGTGGCTTGCCCAAGGTCACACAGCTAGGTAATTATTAAATGTCTGAGGCCAGATTTGAACTCAGGTACTCCTGACTGCAGGGCCGGTGTTCTATCTACTGCACCACCTAGCTGCCCCTGTAACTCTTCTCTTGAGTCGACTGGGCCATCTTCCATTCGATCAATTCATCAGTCCACCAGTATTTACAGGAACAATTTGCAGAAATACCTAATATGTTCCAGACTCAATCGTTCCCTATACCAGAAGAAATCTCAGGTCGAATCCCTAAGCTTTAGGGACTATGCCAGGAGCTAAGGATATAAAAAATAAAAGTAAAAACAATCCCTGCTCTCAATAAGCTAATATTCTCCTACGAAAACAAGAAGCAGAATCGTCACCATCACAATAATGGTTAACATTTACATAATCAAGTAGCTACAAAATAAGAAAATAGACTAGTATTGGGTGGGTGGGGTGAGCATCAAAGGATTCTTCCTGTACAAAGTAATACTTGGCCTGAGCCTTGAAGGAAACTAAAGATTCTGAAACAAAGGTGAGGGGGAACCACTGTCAAGGTTACTTGGGAGGGAGGTCAGAAATGTGAGCCATTGCTATTTATAAGGTCATAGGACTGTATCTGGAAGGGACCTCAGAGGTTGGGAATGGTCCAAGGGAAGGAGTGGCCCATTGGGTACTTGTAGGTATATGGGAACAGCAGTGAGGAAGACAGAATCCTGTCCTGTTATTCACTTCCTGTATGACTGGGGCACATCATTGCCCTAGAGTCTCAAAGACAGTTTCCCATTCTGTAAAATGAGCTTAATAATCATGGGACTTACTAGGAGGCTCCGAAGAAATAAATTATTTAAAGCATGTTATAAAACTATAAAGCCTATATAAATGCTAGCTGCCATTTTTATTCTGAAGAGTATAGTATAACTTTTTTCATCTTGTTCTCCCAACCTCCACTCAACCACAGATCCATCCACACACACTTAAACCTGTCTTGATTCTCCCTGCTGAGAGGAACCCAGACGTTTACTAGCTATGTGACTCTGGACAGGTCATTTAACTCTGCTAGCCTCAGTTTCCTCATTTATAAAATGAAATGGAGAAGGAAATGGTAAAGCACTCCAATATCTTTGCCAAGAACATCCCAAATGGGGTCACAAGGAGTCAGACAGGACTGAACAATAACAAATGGGGAGGCCCTTAAAGAAATGGTGGAATTTTACAATGCTTTCTTTTGTATTCTCAGCAGATTAAACTAATGCCAATGTCTTAGTGACCGATAAAAATTTATGGTGTTACTCCTCCCAGGAGTATTTGCATTTTGATAGAACAAAATTCCTGAAGAACAAAAACCAAGTAATACCCAAAGGTGACATTTGGAGCACTGTGAGACCTTAGAATCACAAATTTAGAGCAGGGTCAGAATTTAGAAACTATTTTGGCAGGGGTTTTCAACTAGAATCCACAGATCAGCATGGTGGAAAAATTTCAGGGGTTCCATGAACTTAGATGGAAATAAATCACATCTTTATTTTCCCTAACTGATATTTTAGCACATTCTTCAATTGTTAATTTTGCAAAAAAACTTCACTATTTTGAGAAGGGGTCTAGAATTTTAATAAAAAGTTAAGAACCCCTGATTTAATCCAACTCCTCAATTTACAAATTAAAGAAAGTGGGGTCCAGAGAATACATATATATATATATTTGTCTATGTTATTCCCTCTAATAGAAAGCAAGCTCCTTGAGAATAATACTATTTTTTGTTGTATCTCCAGCACCTGGTAGTAGATACTTAATAAGGCTTATTGATTGAGTCAGTGACCAAAGTCATAACATAAGTAGTAAGTGGTGGAGAGGTAGAGCAACTCCTACTACCTCAAATTCAGTGCTTGTTTCACTATGATAGGAGAGGTGTTTGATAGGAGTATATATATTCATACCTCACTATTTTTAACTCCCTATATTTAGTGATTTACAGAATGGACCCCTATGTTTTTTCAAGATATAAAAACCAGCCTTGGAACCAAAGGGCATGTCAGTATAGAATTCCAGATCTCAGCATGAACTGCAGGCTGACCAGTTGGCTTACCTACCCAAGGTTCTAGGACTGAGAGAAATGAGGCAAACTTAATAGAAATTGATCAGAAATGGAAAATCCGTCTTGACCATCTCTGTCCTTTTGAACTGACCCCATCCTTCTTTGGACTCCTTTGGCTGGGGACCAGGAGAGTGAGAGAGTTTGTTCCTGTTTTTAGAGCTCTGGCCAACCCCACAATCAATCCCTTAGACAGGAAATAAACAGGATCTTCCTTTCTCCCCCACTGGAATGTGATGGAGGAAGGACTCTGGGCAAAGTGCCTTTTTTCGATGAAATAAAAATACTGGCCACGACAATAATAATAATAACAAAAAACAATATGCCCCTGCCTCCACTGTCATAAAGTCTTTATTAAGAGTCTAACTGAATAAATTGTTTGTGCTATGGCTTACCTGATGGGGACTATTGTAGACTGTTCCTTTCCTCCAGAAGATTACAAGAGAAGTATATGCAGAAGTTCCTACAGAGGATCATCAGTTAGCAGAGGAGAAAGAAAGAGGAGGAATAAAGTTTTTATTTGCCTTGTGGGACTGGGTGAGGGAATAATAACACTCAGTCTCACTTTCAACTACCCATGTCATAAGGATAGGAGAAGAGTGGTTAAGATAAAAGAATGAATGATATACATGAAATGAATGAATGAAATATAGAGGCGTGTCATGATTCCTTTTCCATTGATTCTCTTAGAATGAATGAACCCCTTTAAGACAGTCAAATCAATATTACTACTGCTTTGTGAGGGCAGCTAGATGGTCCAGTGGATAGGGGCCAAGCATGGACTCAGAAAGATTTATTTTCCTGAGTTCAAATGCGACTTCAGACACTTATTAGCTGTATGGCCCTGGGCAAGTCATTTTTTTTTCTTTTTAGGTTTTTGAAAGGCAAACAGGGTTAAGTGGCTTGCCCAAGGCAACATAGCTAGGTAATTATTATTAAGTGTTTGAGGTCAGATTTGAACTCAGGTACTCCTGACTTCAGGGCAGGTGCTCTAATCCACTGCACCACCTAGTTGCCTCACTGGGCAAGTCATTTAACCCTGTTTCAATTTCCTCATCTGTAAAATGAGCTGGAGAAGAACATGGCAAACCGCTCTGGCAAAATAAAAACAATTGCTACTATGAAGGGATTTCCTACTTATCCTCCAATTACTCCCATAAGAAATCCAGAAATTAATTTGTATACAGTTGCTTCTAATTTTCAATGTGTGTCATTTCCCTTTAATAGAATGTAAGCTATTTGTGGTCAGGGTCCTTCTTTGTTTCTTTGCTTCTTTCCTTCCTTTATATCATTCTTTCTTTCCTTCCTTCCTTTTCTTTATTCCCTTCCTTTGTTTCTTTCTCTCTCTCTCTCTTTTTCTCTTTCTTTTTTCCTTGATGCTATATCCCCAGGACATAGCACAGAGCCTGGCACATTATAGAGATTTAATAAATGTATTTAAATTGCATTTAATAAACTCAAATAGGAAAATGCAAGTCATGTCCTGAGTAAATCCACCAATTACCAGCACAAGCATTTTTCATCTCTTTGTATGCACTCAATCTGATTTCTTTTACATTAGGTCTTCTTCCCCCTTTCCTCCCAGCCCTTGAGTTGAATGGTTATCTGAAGATCATTTATTTACTCATCCCTTTGGGAAAGACTCTCTCATAGCATTATTTCTATTTGATTTTCCTTTCTATTCATATCACATTTTTTTTTTTTTTTTATTTTCAGAGCTGCCAAGTATTTTAGAGGCAACATAGAATAATGGCTACGGTACTAGGTTCAGACTCAGAAAGAGCATGGCCAAATCCTGCTCTAAGACTACTGGTTTGTGACCCAGGACAGGTCACTTAGCTTCTCAGTGATCCAAGTCACCCTTTTTGAGGGACAACATCTTCCCCAACAAAGAATTTCTGACAGTTATGGAGTCATAAGCCCTGACCAACCGCAGCAGAAATAGATGAAATGACACTGGCAGGAGAAGAAAATGAAGAAAAAAAATTGTCTTGGAGAGATCTACCTTTTTTGGTCAAGGAAGATACCTATTGTAATGTTGAACATTACCATCAATACTGATTTTTCCACTTTAACTAAGTTGCCCCACTTCCCACAACAATGGAATCCAAATGCATTTTGGGTCAAGTATTGAGAGCCCTTCTCAGTTTGATCCCAACCTAAGATCATAGATTTACATCTGGAAGAGACCAAAAAAATGAAGTTCAATCCCCTCATTTTACAGAGAAATAAACTCCAATCTGAGAGGTCAAATGCCAATATCTCAGAGTCAGTTAATAGCAGAGCCAAGCTATGAACCCAGGTATACTGACTTCAGTATCTAGTGCTCTTTGCAATGGATTCTATGATGTTGCCTATGGTAGTGCTGCCCTAACTTTCCAACCTAATTTCTTATTTCTCTAAATTCCCATGGCAATAATATCTCAATTTCCATCAAAACCCCTTGTCAAAGTCTTTCAGTCTCCCACCTCCACCCCTTTGGCTATGCTCAATATCTAGAAGGAGCTCACTCCATTCTCAATCCCACCTCTAAGAATCCCCTGGCTTTATTCAAAATTCAGTTCAAATACTACCTCCTAACTGAAACCTTTCCCCAATTCCCTCCATAATTCCATCCCTCTTTCTTTCTTTCTTTCTTTCTTTCTTTCTTTCTTTCTTTCTTTCTTTCTTTCTTTCTTTCTTTCTTTCTTTCTTTCTTTCTTCCTTCCTTCCTTCCTTCCTTCTTCCTTCCTTCCTTCTTTTATTCTTCCTTCTTTCATTCTTCCTTCCTTCTTTCATTCTTTCTTCCTTCCTTCCTTTCTTTCTTCCTTCCTTCCTTCCTTTTCTTTCTTCTTACCCCAGGATTTTCTAAATAATTGATTCTTTTCCTCTTTCTCTTTTATAGAAACTTCCATGTCTGTGCTTGTAGTGGGAAGGGAAGGCTTCTCCTGATAATCTCTGAGTCAACTGAGATGGAGAAACATTAAAGATACACCCTAGTAGGAAATCACCCTCACTCTATAACATCTATCAGCCTTCATCTGATTGAATTGCCTTTAGTATAGAGGTGAGAAAAGAAATAGGGGCCCCATTCCTCAACTAAAAGGAATGAGGGGAAACTTGGCAGGACCTGGATGTTCCAAGTCCAAGGGTAGCTTCTTACAAGACTGTCATCAATCCCTTACCTCTTTCCAAATCCTACTGTGACCCAAAGATCTGACCTGACTGTTTCCCTTTTCAAGAATGAAACTGTTGATCTCTGTCAAAGTCATGAATCTAGATAGAGCTGAAACAGACCTCAAAGGTCAAGGCAACCTCCTCATTTTATGGATAGGAAAACAAGCCCAGGGGCCTAAGTGACCTGCCCAAAGTCTCAGGGATAGGATTTGAACATAGGTCCTTGAATCTCAGAGTCAGGCCTTTTCCTTTGTATCCTTTGCTCAAATTCCTCTCCTCCTTTCCCTATTTGCCCATGTTCCTGGATGTCTCCTCTTAGGTTTTGGGAAGTCTCTTGTGTTAGTGCTATAATAAAGACAAGTCAGTTGAAGCATTATTATTCCATCTGACTCTTTTGAAAGAAACTTCCCTAAGTCCTAAAATTGCTCTTACAGACTGAGACAACTGTTCACTAGGCTTTTTTTTTTTGTTTCTTTGTTTGAGTTTTTTGTTTTTGGCAAGGCAATGGTATTAAGTGACTTGCCCAAGGTCACACAGCTAAGTATTTTTTAATTGTCTAAGGCTAAATTTGAACTTAGGTTAAATATACTTATGTATGAGCAAATACAGGAAACCTGTGAAAGATCTACAACTGGTGCCAAATTCAAACCACTGAAAGAACTGGGAATGTTTGGCCTGGAGAAGAGAACACTTTGTGCCTCATAATTACTGAATATTTGAGAGAGGGATAGTACTTAATCTCTTTGCCCTCAGAGAGAAGAATAAGGGATCCTAGTAGAAAGGCTTGGATGGGCAGCTATTTGCCATAGTAGAGACAATACCCACATTGATAAGCTCATAGATCCATCAGTGTTAAAATTTTAGCCCGGAGGTAGCAAATTTCTTGAGGTTGAGGTCCCTGTTTTTCTTTGTAACAGCTTTCAGCATATATATATATATATATATATATATATATATATATATGTATATATGTATATATGTATATATCTATATCTACTCCACAATCTTTTTTTCCCTTCCAGTCATGTCCAATTCTCCATGACTTCATTTGAGATCTTTATGGCAAAACTATTGGAGTGGTTTGCCATTTTCTTTTCCAGTTCATTTTAGAGGTGAAAAAACTAAGGCAAACAGGCTTAAGTTTCTTGCCCAGAGTTACATATCTAATAAGTGTCTGAGGCCAGACTTGAACTCAGGAAGCTGAGTTTTCTTGACTCTAGTCTCTGAGCTCTATCTACTGAACCATCTAGTTGTCCCACTTACCCCATAGAGCTCAATAAATATTCATTGGTCAGTTGGATCAGTCAGAGATGATCCAAGGGATTTTTAAAGCACCATTTCCTTTGACCATTCATATAATAAGTTGTTGATGTTCAGCTGTTTCTCAACAACTTCTTTTGTGGCCTTGTAGACAGCAGGTTCAAGAACTGGGCTGGAGCAGGAGTCTAGACAATGGTGATTAGCAAGGTGTAGGCATGAGGCAAGTCAATCTCATTCTATGAGTTTTCCTCATCTTAATGATTGCACTTGGGTGGACATATCCCTAAATAGACTGGGTCCATTAGGAGAAGAGAGGGCTGAAAGAGAAACAGGGAGACAGGACACACAAGCCTATGAACACAACTGAGTCAGTGTCACAACTGAGTCAGTCTGAGTCACAGAATTTCAGAGTTGTTATTAGACGGGACCTCAGAAACTGTCTACTACAACCCACTCCTGAAAACATCAGGCAAATAAGTACAAATGAAGAGAGTTCAAACAGAGGACAAAAGTACAGAAGGGAAGAGAATAAAGGAACCTAAGAACAGGGAGGAAGCTAATTTGGGAATTTTGGGGAGGAGAGTTTTAAGTTGGGCCATTGGGAAATGTCCTTCATTAATGTACTCTTTCCTGCCAAGGGAAAATGTTTAAGGGGCTCTCTACTACCCTGAATGTGACTGGGGAAGAACTAGCCTTCTTTAGGTGCATATATGTACCAGGTGGTCTCAAGGAAAAACTCCACTTGAGCAGAAGGGTAGACAGAGTCCTTGTTTGGGGACTGAAGAAAACTACAAATAAAATACTTCTTTTTCTTCCATTTCTCCCCTCTCCTCCTCCAAGGTGACTTTAGGGAAGATCACCCTACTAAGGTCAAGTTGAGCTGAATTTGACCACCACAAAAAGTCAAACTCTTGGGCAGGATACTCAGAATCTCAGGCCATTGCAGTTTCTGGGCAAAGGACAAATTCCTTGACCAACTCATGCCCTAGAGATAGTCCCAACTTTGGTAGAGATCTCAGAGGACATCTAGTCCAGCTTCCCCATTTTATAAATGAGGAAACTGAGGCCCCTGGAGGGCAAGGGTCATACCCAGAGGTGAGTTTTGAATCCCTTTCTCAAGATGACCTCCAATAAGAAAGTGAAACTGAAGGCAAGAAAGAAAGTGAAAGGGATAACTGGGAGCCTCTCTGCCCTCCAGCAGACCCTGGGGGCTCTCCTCTCCTCTACTCGGCTGAGTTAAGCAAAGATTTTATCTGGGAAGGATGTGAGTGAGACACAACCAGAACAGGAAAGGCTCACCCTGGGGAGGCCACTGGGTTGCTCTCTCCGAAGGGACCTTTAGAAAGGGCCACTATCTAGTTTCGTCCCCTTAGTGAACACCGTCTGCATGGTATATGAAGGTCCAACGGGAAGGCCTGTACTTCTAGACTAGGGGTAGCAGATACAGCCCTGCCTGGAGGTAGGGAAGCAGGTAAGGCACAGGAAAGAATATAAGTCTTGATAGATCTGGTATGGAATCCGGTTTTCTCCAGTCTGTGATGACTGGCAAGTAAGATGAATTATTTGGGGTTCAGTTTCCTCAATTATAAAAAGGAGGTTGGACTAAGGTTTTTTCCATCCCTGACCCTCTCAGATTCCAGATGAAAGGCCCTGTGGAATCCCTCCCACAGCTTCCCACCCCCACCTCCTAGCTTCTTAGAGTTCTATTTACACTTCTCAGGAAGTCTGGGCTTGTTGTCGGGTTAGCTCCTTCCCCTGCTCCTAAAGCTCCCCTCCGGCCTGTGAAAGCAGCTCTCCCAGAGCCCCGGATGAAAGGGGACATGCAGGGGGCAAAGATCAAGATTGTGGTTCAAATGATCCCACTTCCTCCTTTTCTGGGAGAGAAAGCAAACAAAAGCTTCAGGAGCATCCCCTTGTCAGACAATGGAAAGAAAGGGATGAGAGGCAGGCAGAGAAAGGAAGGAGGAGGAGGAATAGAAAGAGGGGGTGGGGGAAACAGGCCCGGAGAAGTTTTCCTTTGATCTCCCTTATCTCTAGAGGGCTTGTTTTTTTTTTTTGCTTAGTTAAATCTCCTGGCTAGAGTTTCCTCTACTCCAGTCCCCCTCCCTCTCACAAGTGACTAGGAAAACAAAACAAAACAAAACAACAACCCGGTATTTCTGTGCCTTTTCCTCCTTCAGGTGGAAGGGCAAGGAGATTTCAGAAGTCAGAAATAAAAAATGCTAATGCTAATAATAATAATAATAATATAATAACCAAAAGGCCAACATCTTTGGGGCAGTAATAATGCCAATGGAATCACATAGCCATTAATATTGTTAATAATCATCAGCGTCCCCACCTCGAGGTTCCTAAAATGCTACTCAGCCTCTGAGAATAATCAAAAACCTCCTATGAACACTGCTAATTGAGAAATAAGAAGCAGCTGGTTGATTCAGCTGTGTTCCATTGTGTGAAGTTCTGAGCCACTGGAACACCAAACTGGCCTCAGTTTCCCCTTTTTTATAAATCTTGTACTTAAATCTAGTTGATTGAGGGGGTAGAGTATGAAAGGGAAAAGAATGAAGTGATAATAAAAATAAATAAAAATAAATAATAATAATAATAAATAAATAAACATTTAGAAGTCATTTTTTTTTTTTGCAGATGCTGAGGGTGGGGGAAAAGGGAACAATGTAAACTCTCTCTGCTTGGGATGCTGGTGGAATCTACCCTTGGGAGCCCATCCATCATTCCATACCATAAGTATTTATTTATTGATTGCCTACTAAGCAAGGTACTTAGGGTGAAGGAGCCCTAGAACTGGAAGCCCCAGGATTCTCTGCCTGGTGGCCTGCTTCCTGGGCTTACATCCTCTTTGGGTGCCATTCTTGGAATGTATCTGGGGTTTATTATCCCCAATAATTTTTATATTTCTGTGGGGCCTAGAAGTTTTCCAGTCTTTTTCTTCACATACAGTGAAGTAGGAAGTGTAAGAACCACATCCTTAATCTCTTTGGACCTCAGTTTTCTCATCTGTAAAAAGAGGGGGCTAGATTAGATTAGATGACCTCTGAGGTTCCTTCCAGTTCTAGGTCCATGCTTCTTTGATCTTTTAAAAATTTTTTTATTATTATTTTTAGGACTTTATTAGTTTTCCCCATTTACATGCAAAGGTAGTTTTCTATATTCTTTTGCAAATTTTTGAGTTTTGCATTTTTTTTTACTACCCTCTCTCTTCCCTTTCCCCTCCCCATGGTAGCAAACAATCTTCTATAAATTATACATGTACAATCGTGTTTAACATATTTCCATGTTAGTCATGTTGTGAACAAGGAATTAGAACTAAGGGAGGAAAAACGATGAGGAAGAAAGGAAGTTTTAAAAAGTGAACACAGTATGCTTTGCTCTGCATTCAGACTCCATAATTTTTTCCTCTGGATATGGATGGCATTTTCCATAATAGGTCACTCAGTCCTTGATCTCTGACTTGCTGAGAGGAGCTGTGTCCATTATACTTGTCATCTCATAATGTTGCTGTTTATGGGTATAATTTTCTCCTGGTTCTATCCACTTTACTTAGCAACAGTTCGTGCAAATCTTTCCGGGCTTTTCTAAGGTATGAATGTCTCTTTGATCTTCATTTTATAAAGTAAGAAAACCAAGGTGTGGCCCAAGGTCAACTAAATACTAAAGTTCTTTGAGTACAAACATTTTAATAGAAGGAGGGGAGGTGAATTGGAAGGAAATCTGAACACTGAGGGAAAATCATTCCTAATTCTTCTGTGGTAAATAAAGAACAGCTATCAAAATGGGGAAAAGGGGGTTCAAATACTGCCTCTGACTAACTGTATGATCCTGGGAAGTCACTACCTCCCAGTGCTCTAGGCAGTTCTCAAAATTTTTTCTCAGACTGGATCTCTTCATATTGGCATAGGATTTTTTACCTGCTCCATTTTTTAAAAGTTTTTTTTGGCAAGGCAATGGGGTTAAGTGACTTGCCCAAGATCACACAGCTAGATAATTCTTAAGTGTCTGAGGTCACATTTGAACTCAGGTCCTCCTGAATCCAGGGTCAGTACTATATCCACTGCGCCACCTAGCTGCCCATACCAGCTCCATTTTTGATGTGAATTGGTTTGTTTCTTAGGCAGTCTGGTGCCCTCCCCCCCATTTTGGGAGGCTGACCATATTGATGTCAAGCTCAGTGAAGACACCTAATAGGCATAGCCCACTTCTTAAATTCAAGAGATCTGCCAGTCTGATCCTCTCAGGTAGCTGGGATTACAGATGGGGCTCATCATGCCTGACTTCCATTCTCCTAAGATTAACAAATTGAAGAGAAGATTTGACTAGCATGGGGTGGAAGGTATTTCTTCCCCTGGTTTTTTCTGTATTGATAAAACCACAGGTTCAATTCCTATTCTTTTGCTCTGGCAAATTAAGTTAAAATTTGATTTTTGTTCCTTGAATGAGAGGGAAAGGAGGTTGTCTGAGAGGGCAGGGACAAGACACAACCGTCTCCTCCAATACAGACTCCAATAACCACAAGGATCTGTTAGGCAAGGGTTAGATTCCTACTTTCCTTGCCACATATCAACCTGACCTCCATTTCCCCCAAAGGCTGGTTCTTGTGGGAGGTGAGATAGAAGTGGTGATGATGGTGGGATGAGCCCCTGCTGATGCAGTTAGGGACTGTTATACCACAGGGTTGTGCAACACAGGAAAGGCCCCAGCTCTCCCAGCTCCCCCTGCGGTGGCTCAGGCCAGTTGATTAGCTGCCAGGGAACCTCCAAACCATTATCACATGCTGTTGGACTTAGACTCATTATGCTAAGTCAGTGTCATGACAAAACTGGAGGGGCTGATGTCAGAGAGGGAGATAAAGACTTAAAGAGTCATGGCTTCTCTTGGCAGGATCTTTCTCTGGCTCTTTGGTCTAGAATATTCTCTACTTCCTTCAAAAACAAATGTTCAGTTAGACTAGTCTTCACAAACACCTTGGAAATTCAAGCTATCAGTAGCAATGTGCAAAAATGCTCCAAATCCTTAAATTAGAAATGTAAAATAAAGGAATTCTGAAGTACAGTCTCATTGCCATTAGACTGGCAAAGTTTACAAAGAAGAAAAATGAATGTTGGTGGGTCTGAAGAAAAAGAAACATGAATCTGTGGTTGTTGGAGGGGAGATAACATTTCTACTGTATCGTGCTTTGGACTTGGGAGGGTATCTTTTCCAAAGAGATGATAACAATAATTGACTTGTCACCTCACGCCTATTATCTCAATTGATCCTTATAATAATATTGTGAGTCCATTAGTTTTAAGACCACGAGTAATTACAGAGGCCAATGTTATTATTATGGACACTTTATAGGCAAGGAAGTTGAGGTTCATACAGTTTAGGAGACTCAGTCTAATATCTCACTAGTAAGAATCAGAGATAGAATTTGAACTCAGGTCTCTACTGACTCATGTTCCCCTCCAGTTCCAACGTCATGCTTCTTTTATTTATAACTTTGGAACCCTTTTCCCTATTACCAGCCCCTGAATTTGAATCCAGTCTCTATCCATTACCACAAGGGTGACCCTGGGCAAGTCACTTCATCTGTATGGGTTTTAGTTTCCCCATCTGTAAAATTATATATAAAATACTGGATTGTATTATAAACTATTCAATTCTGTGACTATCAAGGTCCTTTCCAATTCTAAATCTATGACAACATGGTAAGGAAAATGGGTAGGGAAACTGTGTGTGTGTGTGTGTGTGTGTGTGTGTGTGTGTGTGTGTGTGTGTGTGCTTGCCTCATATCCAGGACTATCCCCAGTCATCCTGATGACTCCAGAGGAGAAATCGAGGCATTCCCTCACTCAAATTCAATTCGTGTGCTTGTCATGGCTATGGTCTTCTTGGAGTACCAAGGACAAACATTTTTATCATCATCCTCATCGTCAAGAATACTGGTGGCTAGGTGGATAGAGCACCGGCCCTGGAGTCAGGAGGACCTGGGTTCGAATCCGACCTCAGACACTTAATAATTACCTAGCTGTGTGGCCTTGGGCAAGGCACTTAACCCCATTGCCTTGCAAAAACTAAAAAAAAAAAAAAAAAAAAAAAAAAAAAAAAGACTACTGGCCTGGGGGCCAGTCTGCCTCTGTAGAGGCCTGACGATTTAACGGGAAGATGCTACTGCTTTCTCTTGAAGTGACTCAGTATGACTTCGTGGCCAGGTGTCTAGGCAATGTTGTATGCGGCTTCTCCAGGGCAGGAACTTTCCTTTTGGTCTTCTATCCCCAGGCCCGGCAGAGCGTGTTGCATACAGAAGGCGCTCAAGCAGAGAAGCCGCGCCCCGCACCCAGGAGGCGCTTAATCCCCGCTCGCGCTGAGCACTCGGGCCCCGGGCCGCTGCCCATCTCGCCTGCGGGGGGCGTGGCGTGGGCAGAGCCGGGGCCCCTCGCGCCTCCGCGGTCTGCTCCGAGCCTGGGCCGCCGGGCGCAGCGAGCCGAGCCCCCGCCCTTCCGCCCCATCAGCTGACCGTGCTGTGCGGAAGGAACCGGCCCCGGGAGCCCCGCGCCCAGCCCGGAGCCCCGCGCCCAGCCCGGAGCCTCGCGCCCAGCCCGGCCCCGGGAGCCCCGCGCCCAGCCCGGAGCCCCGCGCCCAGTCCGGAGCCCCGCGCCCAGTCCGGAGCCTCGCGCCCAGCCCGGAGCCCCGCGCCCAGCCCGGAGCCCCGCGCCCAGTCCTGAGCCCCGCGCCCAGCCCGGCCCCGGGAGTTCCGCGCCCAGCCCGGCCCCGGGAGCCCCGCGCCCAGCCCGGCCCCGGGAGCCCCGCGCCCAGCCCGGCCCCGGGAGCCCCGCGCCCAGCCCGGCCCCGGGAGCCCCGCGCCCAGCCCGGCCCCGGGAGCCCCGCGCCCAGCCCGGCCCCGGGAGCCCCGCGCCCAGCCAGCCCCGCCGAGCTCTGGCCCGCTCTGCCCTCCGCGCTCCTGGCCCAGCGCCCTGCGCCCGCCCCGTCCCCATCCTGCCCAGTCCAGCCCAGGGCCTCCCCTGCTCCCTGCCCACTATGGCAGGGCTCGTGGTCAGTGGAACCCAAGTAAGTCCTTGGCCTGAGAAACGGAGGGAGGACGCTCTGCTGCCCTCGCCCCCTCCCCACTGTGGGACAAGCACGGGGTGGGCCGGGGTGGGGGGCCCTAGGACACAGAGACCCAGGCGGCAGGGGAAGGGGGACTGGAGCCCACCCTCAGTTTCAGTGTCTCCCCTTAGCCACCGCGGGTGCCCTCCTCTGCTGCCCCCAGGCCAGTCTTCTTACCTGCTCTGACCTGGCTGGCACAGAGTAGGAGGAAACAAACAACCAAAGCAGCCCCCATCCTACACCCTCGTGTGTGGGTTGAGTACAGTAGAACTTAGCTAACTGGTGCCAGGCCTGCCAGGGCTTTGGGGGCATAGAATGATAAAGGCGCCTCCACACATTTTCCCAGACCTCTTTGATGCCTGGCTTTGCCATGACCAAGCCCACTACCCCCCAGCGCCAAACAGTAACTGCTGTATGGAATGAGACATTCTGTTCTGATATTCCAACGCACACAAATAATAGATAACACCCCCCCCCCCCCCCCTCCTCCTGACAGGAGGATGATGGGATGGGGAAACTGCTGATGACTGTTTTATTTGCCGGGACACCTGCCTTCTGGAGCAGGTTTCCATGGAGAGTGAGTTAGCACTGTTTTCATTCCATGGCTAGGTGAGACACACATGTATTCACTCACATGGGGAATCTTCAGGGAGGTGCCTAATCATTGTTGGAGGGCCATAAGGTAGATAGATATGGGTGTTGGGTCCTGCTCAGCTGCTGTCCTAAGCAGATATCATGAACTCTATTACAGCCATTTAGATGCAGGCAGCTTCACTCTCCCCTCTCCACCTCCATGTCTACCTTCACAAACCAGCTAGGGTGTTTTTCTATTCTGGATTTTACTAGATTGCCTAAGGCCAGGCCAGATCAGACGGGTTTAACAGGACTGAGCTGGGAAGGCTCTTTCTCTTTTCTAAATAAATGTTGGTGGTGTTTTACAGCCCAGCTAGGTAATCAGTCAGTTAATCAATATTTATTGAGGACCTGCTGGGAGCTGTCCTCACCTTTTTGCTGAATTCTTTTAAGGGTCCTAGTCTCTTTGACACCCCCCCACCCCAGTCAAAACTGAGTAGTAGCAAAGTGAATCTCCTTTCTCCTGCTCAGAACTTAGGTTTCAGTTTGGGGAACCACAGAGACCCAGAAAGAAGTCTGTTTATGCTAATTTAGGAGATCAGGGATGGAGGCAAGGGGCCGGCTGAAACAATCCCTGCTTCTAATAGGGTCACTCAGATCTGGGGCAGCTGAGTACTGAATTTCAGAATATCTCCTTTTCTGGGAATTAGAGCTATTTTGAACCCCAAATCCAGCTCTAGGAGACTGCAATCTCTCCACTCTCCAACCAGGAAGATCTAAACATGTGATTTCTCCTCTATTCATGAGAATGATTTGTAAACATGAAAAATGTGTTTAAAGGGAAAACATAATGAAGTAGGGAGAGGACTGCATTTGTAGTCAGAAGATCTGATTTCAAGTCCTTTTCCACTGATGGGTGGTGGTGTCGGAGTATGAGGTTCTGAGTTCAAATTCTGAGACCTCATTTTCCAGCAGATGGCCTCTGGGCTCCCTTTCAGGCCAAGAGCTTTTATGATTAGCTGTATGAACTTGGTAGAGTCATATGAATTATCTGACCCTCATCTGTAAGTCTTTCTTTGCTCTAAAATTGATAATACAACTTGCTTTGACTACCTCATAGGGTTGTCAAGAGGTTCAAAAAGATAATTAATTATGAAAGTGAAAGTGCTTTTCAACTTTTAAAGTGGAAGTTATTCTGCATAGAACTCAAGGTTTTTCTGTGGCTATTCTTTCTCCTATATTGTGTTCCTTTGGGTGGGTTAACTAGTCACTTTTTGTTCCTTTTTTTAATTGCACATGTATGTGGGAGGGGAAACTTGAAGAAAGGCACATGAGACCTAGAGAGAAACTTGAAATCCTTTACTCAGAAAAATGTCCTTCAGTTGTGATCAAACAGTGACCCCGGAAAGACTTAGCTTTAAAAGATCAAGGTCTTCCACTGCATTCATGGCCATCTCCAGTCATCCTGATCCACATTTGGCCACTGGATGAAGATAGATTTGGAGGAGAAAGTGAGGCTGGTGACTTTGCACAGCAGCCCCTCCCTTAAATTGGATTCACTTGCATGTCAGGGAGGCATGATGTCATGGTCTCCTTTGAGAAGGAAGGGCAAACATCAATCATCAACCCCTGTAAATTGCCAAATAACAATTTATGTTTGGGATGGCTATATTCTCATTTGTTAATAATAAAATAATAATAGCAATAGCTTACTTTTATATAATACTGGGTCTTATGGCTATTATATATTTTTTTAAAAATCTAAACATCTTTATTTAAAGTTTTCAGTTTCAAATTCTCTTTTCTTTCCTTTCTCTCCTCCCTCCCCCACCCCCAGACAGTAAGCAATAAGATATAGTATAATACATAAAACATTTCCATATTAATCTTTTTGTACAGGAAGATTCAAATAAAAGAAAAATGAAAGAAAGTGAAAAATAAGATGCTTCAGTCTGTATTTAATCAGTATCAGTTCTTTCTCTGGATTGTATAGTTATACTTCATCAATCCTTTTGGGTTGTCTTATATCATTGTATTGCTGAAAATAGTTGTCATTCACAACTTTTTATGCAAGAATATTGCTGATATTATGTACAATGTTTTCTTAGTTCTGTTCACCTACATCAGTTCATGGAAATCTTTCCAGGATTTTCTGAAATCATTCACTTTTTATTTCTTATAGCATAAATTATTCCATTACAATTATATACTACAGCTTGTTTGGTCATTCCTCAATTGATGAGCATTTCTTTGATTTCCAATTCTTGTGAGACCATTTTCTCATCTATAAAAGGCAGGGAGAATAATATCATTCTACTTAATCATGGATGGTTGTTGGGTTTTATAAGTTGTAAAGTGTTTTATAAATGCAAATGAGACTATAACCATACCTGACATAACTTGATATTTTGCAATAACTACTTTGTTACCATCCCATTGTAATATTATAGGATCATAGCCTTAGAGTTGGAAAGAATCTTAGAGATCCTGGGGTCCAACTTTTTTCATTTATGAGAAATCTGAGGCACTATGAGTATAATAATACTAATAAGTGTTTGGGGTTAAATTTGAACCCAGGTCCTCTTGATGATATCTCTTTCCAACTTCACCCTTGCCATTCATATAAATTGGTAGAGCACTCAAATGTAACATTATCTCTATGGTACAAATTACATTTAAGGAGTAGGTTTGTGACAAGGTTAAGCTAGATGAATTTAAAATGAGTTAGCTCTATGGTGGCATCTGAAGCCCTGGATTCAAGATCTGGCTTTGTCTTGTGATGGTGAGCAAATCCTATCACTGAGACTGATCTGAGACTCATCAACTGTAAAATAGAGTTAAGGACACTTTTTTGTTAAGTTGTTTCAGTCCTGTCTGATTCTCTGTGACCCCATGTAAGATTTTCCTGGCAAAGCTACTAGAGTGGTTTGCCATTTCCTTCTCCAGCTCATTTTACAGATGAGGGAATTGAGGCAAACTAGAGTTAGGTGACTTGCCCAGGGTCACAACTGAGGCTAAATTTGAACTTGGGTTTAACCTGACTCCTGATTCTAGTCACCTAGGTGCCCCTAATACCTATACTACTTATTGGCTCAGTTTGTTTCAGGGGACCCTTTCAATTCCTTGCTTCCCTTTGTTTCTGCTTGCCATCCTACCCCACCTAGGCGGAATTGTTTTCTGGTTTTAGGCCTCTACATTCAGTTGGAGTTCTTTCAGACTTGATGCTTGACTTCAGACTGGACTGTATCAGACAGCTGTCTGACATCCTAAGTGGATTTTCCTTTTCCCAGAGGCTCCCCTGATTCAGTCTTCCTCTTTCATGACTATTTTCTGGCTGCCTGGACAGATTCCCCCTTAGCCATTGTTCTTTATTTTCAAGTCTTCCCTGGCCAACTCCAACCTGTCTCTGGTTGCTTGATCTATCTTTTTTTGGATGCCTCTGAGTCAATTCCCTGTTTAGTTGAAAACTTGGGTTACTCTTCATTCTTTTTAAAATGTTTTTATTTTTGCAAGGCAATGGGGGTTAAGTGACTTACCCAAAGTCACAATGCTAGGTAATTATTAAGTAAAGTCACATAACTAGGTAATTATTAAGTGTCTGTAGTCACATTTGAACTCAGGTCCTCCTGAGTCCAGGACCAGTGCTCTATCCACTGCACCACCTAGCTGCCCCACTCTTCATTCTTTTTTCTTCCTCAGTAGCTCAACCATTCCATCCTCTTGGATTTGTAGGCCTCTGCTGGGTCACACAGTTCATGGCACTGGCATTTCTTTAGGCCTTTTCCAGTGGATAACTTCTAACCTGTCCCAGAACCCAATAAACAAGGGATTATAATCGAAGAGGCTGGGGAGGGAGTTTGCCATCCCACATGCCCTGGCAGGATCATTCGTTTTTTAGAGCTGCAGATATTTCATGAGCTATTTGAGAAGTGGCACCCTCTTCATTGCCATTCTGTGTATCAAAATTAGGCAAATGTTTTACTTTATTTTGATGGAAACAAAAAAAGGAGCTCATTTGAGAGAAAATCCACCCAGTACTATTAGGACCAGAGTTAAGAAGGAAGATTAGATCTGTTCTAACAAATTTCTGCTTCAGCCTTAGTCTTCTCCTTCTCTGGAATGGGAATGAATTGTCACTTTAGTGTGATGAGACAGTATTAGATTTGGAGTCAGGCATTCTGACCTCAAATCCAGGTTTATCTGTTGATTACCTGGGTGACCTTTGGGAAATCATTTCACTTTGTGAGCTTCACCCAGTGCCATTAAATGTAAAATGAGGGGGCTGATCTGTTTCCTAAAGTCTCCTTGTGCTCTAGATCATTATACGTGTTAGGCTATTCCAAGAAGTAGCTAATAAAACACACCCATAAAATGTTGGGTATTTCAACTTAACTTAATTGTCCTATTATGGCATCTTTTACTGGAGATTTGATTCCTGTGGAATTACCCTTTGGTTCTTTTTCTCAATGAGGATTCTTATACAAAGAAAAGGAAACTTATATATGTTTTTCTTCCCCCTGCTTCCCCCTGCCTCCTTCCCACTTTTCCCTTTCAGCATGATAATATTTCCCAAATTTTGACAAGACACTAGGTTAGGAGATCTAGATTCTCATCCTGGTTTTGCCATTCATTGACCTGTGTGACTTTGGGCAAGTCACTTATCTTTCTAAGTTTTCTTTTCTAAGTTAAAATGAGGGCAATTGACTTGAAGACCTCAAAGAGTTCTCAAAGAGCTTGACTAGAAGCATTCCGTCCATTTTCCCATCTGTGAAACTTGCTTCTCTGCTGCCCAAGTTTGAAAGGTGAAGGCTGTCCAGGTTAATGGGAGCCTGTGTGAGGAAGAAGAAATTGCTGGTTGAATGGCTATCCCAGGGGACCTTGGCTACATTAGAATTCAAGGGGCTTGATGCTAATACTGAAGTCATCTTTCCTTCTGATATCAAGATACTTTCTATCTGTCTGCTAATACAACTGATGGCAGAGATTGTGATGAAGAATGGACCCTATGTAGAAGAAAGGAGAGCTTACTAGATTGAACTCGGAGCTCTTTATTTTCCAGAAAGTGGATTTCTAAGCCAAAAATGATTTCACTGAAGTCATCTATTTTTCAATCCTCCCTCTCTCTTCTTCTTTTCCTTTTTTCAAGTTACTAGAGCTTGAATGAAAGGGGGTGGGTTGCTGTATTATTTGCTTGCAATCACTGCAAGACAGGAGGAGACCAAAGGGTGATTTGTAAAGACAGGAATGGTAGCAGTGTAGAAGAACTGAGATACCAATAAGATGCCTTATGGAGCAGAAATGCTTGGGAGGATATGAGAAATCTTTTCTATTTGTGCCTTCTCTGGAATCTCAAAACCCCAGATTATTAAGGGCCATTTTATAGGTAGGTGATACCTTATCTACTTGAAGCATTCATAGTCTGGGGAATCCTGAGTTAAGATGAGTTTTTCCTTAATAGGATGATTACTTGTAGGACTAACTTATCTCTATCTCTATCTCTATCTCTATCTCTATCTCTATCTCTCTCTCTCTCTCTCTCTCTATCTCTATCTCTATCTATCTATCATCTCTATCTCTATCTCTATCTCTATCATCTCTATCTCTATCTCTATCTCCATATATATGTACATATATATATATTTGTATATGGTAGTGTAATTTTATAGGATTCTGGATTTAGAATAGATTATCAAGATCTTTCAGTTTGACCACTTCCTTTTACTAGTGAGGAAACTGTCCCAAAGAGGTTAAGAGACTTACCCAAGATCAAATAAACCCTGTTGTAAAGGTAGGATTTGAATTTTGCCCTTTGTCTTCAAATCCAATGTGTTGGCCATACTCTCATGTCTCCTTTCCCTCAAATATCACTTCTAACTGATGCTTAAAATTCCTGAGGAAGAGGGATGCCTCAGATACTTATTAGCTTGTGATATTAGTTACTTAAAATCTCTGTGCCTCAGTTTCTTTATTTACATCATAAGGGTGTTAGGCTCAATGACCACTTCTAATTATAAATCTACCATCTGCAACAAAATTGGGAATGTTTAATAACGTTGGCAGTGCAACAATGAAAGATTTAAATTGGGGCTAACATGATTTATATTATACCCTATTCTGAAAGCAAGTTTTTTTGGTGAAGGGGAGGAGAGCCAGAGGGCAAAGGGTATCAGAAGGAGGATATTCAGGCCAATAAAGGGAAACCAGACTTTGTTTCCTCTATGGGTTGGCTCAAGGTTGTCTGGTACTGCTCAATTCAGATGGTGAGGTGAAAAGATCATTACACCTCACGTCTAAAGACCTGGCTTCGAGTTCAAGATTCATTTATTCACTATGTGACCTTGGGAAAATAATTTCATTTCTGTTTCAGCATCTGTAAGATGAAGAGCTTGGGATGGATGAACTTCAAGGTTGCTGTGGGGTTCAGCAGGGATGAATAAGACCCATCAATGCCTTTTTGATCCTTTCTGTGTCTTTCTTCACTAACCTCAGTGTTATTTGAGGAGGGAAAAGTCAGACAGCTAAATTATGCTATCCCTGAGGAAAACACTTTCTTTGAAGGAAGAGCCAGATGAGTTTAACTAGGTACATTTCCTGAATGTCTGGTCCCTCACCATTTTCTGTTTTTCTTTTTGTCTTTTTGATGCATAGAATGCTTTATTAACCAATCAGCAATTTGGCTTGAGCTCCATTGTTCACCAAATTTCATCATTACTTTCTGGAGAGGGAAAAGGATCATATCCTAGATTTAAGTCTGGAGGGTAATGAATTCAATCCCCTTAGTTTATAGATGAAGAAACTGAGGCAAAGGTTAAGTAAGCTGTCTAGGGTCTCACAGGTATTAAGTATGCAAGGTAGAATTTAAACTCATGCCTTCTTTAGTCTAATCCAGTGCTCTGATCACTATAGTGTAGACATTGGGTTTCTCCCCATTTATTATATTCAACATTTATAGTTTTTCATATTTGCAAAGTGCTCACTTGCATGATTTTATTTGACCCTCATAATAACCCTATTGGTGTTAGCACCATTTAATGGATCAGAAAGAGACTTAGTGAGGGGACACTCTTACCCATAATCTCACAGTGAATGTCTGAGGTGTATTTGGAAGAGTGGGCAAATGACATATGCTTCAAAGAACACAAAATCCATCAAAAATTGTGAAGGAAGGACAAACTTGCATGGTGATATTGTGGACAAAAAGGGCTTATAATTATCTCTCTAGTATAAGGTTGCAGGGAAGGCTTGTTAGAGGAGGACACAAGCTTATTTGCTTTGGCCACAGATTTACCCTCTCCCTTCCACAGGCTGGACCTATGCTTTCACCAGTGTGGGGAAATAACTCATTTGGAAACTGTAGTGTATTAGGTACTAGATAGGGAGTCAGGAATACCTGAGTTCAAATCCTGCCTCAGATACTTATTAGCTTGTGATACCAGTGACTTAAAATCTCTGTGCCTCAGTTTCTTTATCTACATAATGAGAGTATTAGGCTTAATGACCATTCTAATTATAAATCTACCATCTTCTGTTACTTAGTGCCTGGGAAGTTAAGTAACTTGCCCATCATTTTAACTTTTTCTGTTTCGTCCTTCATTTTCAAAGAAGACCAATGTCATCATGGGTGATGACTTGCATCATGATCACATAACTAGTTTGTGTTAGAGGCAAGACTTAAGTGCAGGGAATCTTCCCAACTCAATCCTTTATGGCACTTTCCCTCCATTTCATGGTACTTTTCTTTTGGGGGAATTGGAAGGGAAAGGGGGCAAAGGATGGGGGTTGAGCCTATTTTTTTCCCAGATTCCTGCCAACCCTACCCTGGTAACAGCACCTGCAATATCTTTTATGAGGCAATGTGTGTAATAAATGTGATGCATGACAAGGGAGGCTGGAGAAAAGATTTGACTATGAAGTATGACTGCTGGTTTTTATTATTAACATGCCAAGACTTTGGGGTTTCTTTTGGACACCTGAATCTGACCAATTTTAGACTAATTTATGTTGTACTATGGATTAGCCCCATTATACTAACTATATCAGGAAAGTGCTTCTTTCAGCTGACTCACTGAAGGCCCCGAAATGATGTGATCAAGAGGGTGAGTTGCAAATGTGGTGGTTTTGTGTATGCTGTAGTATCTTTCAAGATGCGGAAGCAATCAATGGATCAATGAGTCAGGACTGTGAACAGCTGGGCGATTTCCGTTGGCCACATTGTTTCTGTTCTATTTAATTTCCAGGTGTCCTACATTGGTCAGGACTGCAGAGAAATTCCAGAGCACTTGGGCAGGGACTACGGTCACTTTGCAAAGAGGCTTGATCTGAGTTTCAACTTGCTGAGGTATGTAACCTTCACGTGACAAATCATGGCCAGGTGAGCCTGGGCTTCGAAGTGCAGCATGGCCCTAGCTCAGAGTCAAGCGTTGCAGGGTTTGTACATGATTTCCTTTCATCCTTAATAGGGTATCCCAAGATACATGAAATTGAAGCCCCAAAGGTTTGACTGTTTTAAATTATCCTTCTGATTGCTTTTTGTGCCAGGGGAAGAGGTAGCAAGTATTTGTCTCCCTCCAATTCCCACAAGAGAGGGCACAGTCATTTTCCTGTTATTTTCCTGTCTTGGTGAGATGTGTGTGTATCCAAAAGATCATACTTGGAAAACGAGTTGAATCAGGCCAGCAGGGTCTTTTGGGGGGGGGGGGGCTGTATGTGTGTATGCCTTTCAACCCCTCCCTCCCTATTACATTTTCCAAGTCACAAGCAGGTGTGGGCCTTTGTGTGCGCGTGTTTCCTTTCCTTTCCTTGTTATAAATTGTGACCTTAAATATTTGTGATATTGATTTCTCCCAGATGGTGTTTAACCAGAATTCATACATTGTTGGCATCAGGTCGAGTTTGGGAGGATGGGGGTGAGAGAATTCTTTGCACAGCCAGTTGCTTAACTTTTGCCAGGTTTAGAGTTTTAACTATTATTTGGGTTTATTTCTTCCTTCCATTATGTATTAAATGCGTGTGTGTGTGTGTGTGTGTGTGTGTGTGTGTGTGTGTGTGTGTGTGGTGTTTGAGCCTTTTGGGTTGGAAGTACAATTGGTTATAGAGAAAGTGGGAAAAATGCCATCTGAAACCATAAGAACTTAATCTTCTGGGGGCAGGGCTACATTCTGCCTTATTAACAGGTTAAAAAGTTGTCTCTTTTTTTGTGAGCTCCATGTCTCCAGAGAGTTGAGGAAATTCTAGGGTCAGAGATCATGAACTTGGAATTTGGGAAGGTCTTTGGGAAAAGGGTCTCTCCTATCTCCTTTTCCTCACTAGAACCTTCCCCATTTCCATTACTGAATTGGGATTCTTGGAAGATATTGTACAGATGTGGTAATAGCTAAGAGACCAGAAACAATTCTATATTTCAAAGGATGTGGAGTAACACAGAAGGTATTTTCATACTTTTACATAGGAGCATGCAGTTTAAGAGAAAAAAATGTGGAAAAATGTTCTGTTTCTCTTCATCTTGTTGTAACTAGGAATCTTTTTATTATGTTATTTTTATTATATTATTATATTATTTGTTTTCCAGTTATATAAAACAGTAGTTTCTATAATTTTTTTGGTAAGGTTTTGAATTTAACACTTTTTTCCACCTTCACTCCCCTCCCCCTCTCCCCATAGAAGGCAATCTGATAATCCTTACATTGTTTCCATGCTATGCATTGATCAAAATTGAGTGTATTGAGAAAAAAATATCCTTGAGGAAAAAATAAAATATTAGAGATAGCAAAATTATGTAGTACATAAGATAATTTTTTAATTGAAGGTTACAGTCCTTGTTTAAACCCCTCAGTTCTTTCTCTGGATACACATAATATTCTCCATAGCAGATTCTCTAAAATTGTCCCTGATTATTGCACTGATGAAATGAGTAAGTCCATTAAGGTTGAGCATCACCCCCATGTTGCTGTTAGGGTGTATAATGTTCTTGTTCTGTTCATCTTGTATAGCTAGGACTCTTAAACAGCCCCCAAGGTTTCTGGTACAGTGTCTTAGATACATGTCCATGTCAAAGTTGCATTGCTAGGCTATCTCAGGATGGTCTTGCTCTCATGGAACTGCCTAATGCTGGAAGGCCTAGCTAACAAGAGATTATCAAATATAGCTAGATGACACAAGATGTTCAGTGGATAGAGAAAGCACATGGCTCCTTTGACCATCTTCTCAAAGGTGTTTCTACTAGGAGAAAACAACAAAGACATGATTATATTAGGGAGAACTCTCAATAATTTAGCTATAACCTTATTTTGGGGACCTGACTCAGGTTTAGGTCATTTTCCCAAAAGCTACCCAAATTACTACAAATTAGCAATTAATATAGTTCTTTGTAGAACCAGATAGTCGATTGCTGTCAGAATTAAGCTCTATTCCTCCTCATTAATAATGATCCCACCACAGGTCACTTCTGTCCACCTTTAATAACAGTCACAGAGCTCAGGCAAAAAACAGTCTTAATGCTGATGTAGTTCACAACCCTTAACTTCAGGGCTGCCTCTGACCAGGGTGCTGACAGTATCTGCTTTTTATAGATTCCTCTCTTTTTTCCTCTAGGGATGATGGTCTGAATCCTTCTAAATATATCTTAATCAGAGATCAAGGGCATGCATACCCTTGACTAACTTGTACTTTTGATCTTTTGCAGTGTATCTCTTCTAGTCAGTCAAATAATACTACTGCCCCTAATTCAATAAGCATTTTCCATAATTTATTTTGCCTATAGACCCCACCTGTGTGGGGGGCAAGTTGGTTGTATTTCTGCTGTAGAAATTCAAGAGACCTTAATGTCTCAGGGGATGAAATGTGAAGGATTTGGTGAATTTAAAAATTATTGCTAATCCTAGTCTATTTATGATCATTGCCAGTGATGATGAAGGTCCTTAAAATCTGTCATTTAAAGCTTGGAAGGTCTTTGTAATGGGATGTATGTCTATTCTAATTGGATATGGTCTTCAGGTTCCTACAAGAAGATCTTTGTCCTTAGTTTGTCTCTCTGTCCTCTTTCCTCTAGTTACCTGTTTTAAACTTGCTGGGTGGCCTAGATTCCACTTTATAGATGTGGTTCTCAATTCATCAGGCTGACATTTCTTGTGTATGAAGGCATAAATGTGGGGAGAATTCTTAGATCACTTGAAAGAATGATCTTCAAAGGAGAGAGCACACTATGTTATTCTTTGTACATTCCATCATTGGCATAAACTTGCTGCAAGTGTGTAGTATAACGATATAGATACTAGTTCCTGGTTTTTCATGGGTTGAGTATTTGGTGGTGGTTGGTGAGTAGTGATACACACTTTTAGTGATACACACTTGGAGACCTTCTCTAGAATTTGGTACTAAATAAAGGAACCCTACAGAGAGAAACAATCTCTCTGGGAAGTCTGTAGGAAATTGATACCTTTTTCCTGTGCTCTAGGATTAGAGGTGTTGATCTATAAATCTTACTCAGGACATTGGGGAAAGGAAATCCTTTTTTATTTTCCTTCATTCATAATCCAATTTTTCTTCAATTCTTCCAGGCCTTAATTCTTAGTAGTTTTAAAGTTCCCTCTATGAACAATTTGATGGAGATCTGTTATTCCTGAAGTTCAGCCAAATTATCTTAAAAATATGCAAAAGGAGTAGTGGTTATGAAAGGTACCCACTTTCATGCCTCGCATGTTGACATATAGGTGCAACTTAGGTCCTTTTTGAGACAGCAAAAAAGAATACCATTGATGCCAGGAAAATTGAGTGAACACTTTAAAAATAGTCTCATGAATAAATTATCATCAGGATTGTGGGACTGTAGACATAGAGTTGCAAGGAACTTCACAAGTCACTGAATCTAATTCTCTTTTTTGTATAGTTAAGGAAACTGAAAGTCAAGACAGTCTATGATTTGCCTAAGGTCACACAGATAGTAAGAGGAAGAGACCTTGTTGTTTACACTTCATATGCTGAGTAAATTTATCTCTAAGGAAAGGATATGCTGGGCAGAAAGTCTATCATGATGATTTTTAGGTACATTCTTTTCTAGATAAAGATCTCAAGTAAGCCCTGGTATTCTTCATGAATACCTTCCATCTTTCCATAGAAGTCTATAAAATATAGTTCCACTCAAAATTGAAATTATTGCTTGTGTCATGGATGTCTAGATATCATTTCAGTTATGTGGCATATTTGGGACTTCCAAACTCATCTGCCTTGTGTCACCCATTGTCTATCAGGTCAAGGGAAGTGGCTAATATCTTGTGAACCCTCCTCCAAAAGGGTCACCTTTCATTGAGATTAACTTCTTAGAAGTGACTTGATATCAAATGGACATTCTCATTTTTCTGACTGGAGTCTAAGATGTAGTTATCTGGAATGAATTGGCATATCAATCTTCCCTTTTACCTTTAGAGTTGACATGATTCAGGAACTTCCCACTCCCAACTCCTCCCCAGGGCAAGTCATAGAAAGGGTCCCCCTCTAGAGCTCTGGGAAATGTGTTAACGTGTAGTCAAAAGAGAGTCTCATTTTGTTTTGAATCCAACTTCAATATTCATAAGCTGCCTGACAGTGGGCAAGGTGACCATTTATTATTTCTGAGCCTCAGTTTCATTGTCTATAAAAATGGAAATAATCATACCCTATCTATCTCATGAAGTTGTTTTGAGGATTGGATGAAATAATTAATGGAAGTCACTTTGCAAATTATCCTACCTCTCTCTATACCTCTCCCTTTGAGGGAGAAATTTCTCCTTGGTTCTTAGTTGCCTTCATAAACCCATATTCCTTTTATAGAATGCCCCTGACTGGGAAGTCATACATGGAAATACATTCATACAAAGGAAGATGCCTGGGAATCTTAACTTTGTAGATGGGGCCTTTCTAGACTTCAGAGACTTATTGAGATCTGATTTAGAACCCTGGAGAAAATTCCATCCTGAGCCCCTGCTCTGCTGATTGTTGACTTTTTCCCTGAGAACATTATTTTATGAAAGACCACAACTATTCTTCACTTCTCTCATGTCTGGCCTCACTTTCTAGTCTTCTTTCCACTCTCCTACTACTTCTCCCCTTTTTGAGTACCCTTTCTTGCCCCCCCCCCATTCTTCTATGTGTTTTTTTCTGTTTGAAAGGAAGATCTTTGTATGTTTTTATTTATTTAAAATTATCTTTTTTTTTTAATTTAAGGCAATGGGGTTAAGAGTGACCTGCCTAAGGTCACACAGCTAGGCAATTATTAAGTGTCTGAGGCTGGATTTGAACTCAAGTCCTCCTAACTCCAGGGCTGGTGCTCTATCCACTGCACCACCTAGTTTCCCCTATTCATTTAAAATATATATCCCCAGTGCTAACCATAATGTATGCTACATATTGTGCTTAATAATTGCACTGTCCCTGCCATCTATTCCCCGTCTCCACTTTCTCAAACCCAAGTTATTATATAATTCCATGATAGTGGACAGTTATTAACAGCAGTAAAACCTGCTCTATTTCTTTAAGTTCACAAACAAAAGATGTACCAATATGATAATAATTATAGCAGAATATAGTTCCTTTTTGAGTAGTTTGGAGCTTTCCATAGCCCAGTTTCATATTCTCTGGACCTGAAGAGGTGATATGTTTGTGTGTGTGTGTGTCTGTCTGTGTCTATATATATCTATATATGTGTATATGAAAACATAAGAACCCTATAGGATGGAGTTGAAACAAAATCAAGAAGCATTACGTTTAAAGTAAGTTAAATTGGATTCTAGTCCAGATGTGCAGGAAGAGTGTAGAGTGATCTATATCTCAGTATGACTTGTACTGATCATCTGTGGCCATCATTCATTAGATGTTTCCTGGCTTGACTATAGTCAGAAAGATATTCTTATGGTTAGGGAATCAGCCAGATTCTTGACCTTACATCTCCAAATATCCTGTGTTCTCTGACCTCTGGGGCTTTTAGGCTCATGTGAGGTGGGCTACAGGAAGCCTTTGGTACACAGGAAGTGGGCATGAGAAGGACAGAGCTGGAAGTGAATGTGTCAGCTGGCCACAGATCATGAGGCATGTTTTTCATTGGAAACAGAGCAGCCCTTGTAATATTCTGGGACCTTGACTTCTGTTTGTGGAAGACAGGGAAGGTAGTCATTTGGAAGAGAAGGAATCAGGATTGGACCTTGGTTCTTACCTTTGTTTGATATAACAAGGCTAGAGAGGGGGGAAAAGACTAATAAACATGAACTCCAAATCCAGGGAATGACTCCAGAGGTCATTTCCAGCTGGGAATCCTGTAAAATATCAACATACAGTTATTTAATTGGTCATCTCTTAGTGCTAAAGTTGATGACAGTTCCAGGATCTACTTGTTTCTTTGACTTTAATTCATTCAATCCATTGGGAAATTAATATGATTCAACTCCAGGTATGGAACTATGGAAGAAAATAGAAGGAGAGCCCTCAGTAGAAATTACCGAGTCCCATCTAATGGCCTCCCTTTCTCCAATTCAACTCCCCCCCCCCCTTGTTTGGATATTTAGGTTGGCATTTCTGACTGGCTAGCAGTGGAGTTGAATGTCCCAGATGTTCTGATTTGATGGAAATTGGCAGAGAAAAGTAAGTTGCTAAAAGAGAAGGATTATGAATTTGGGAACATCCTTTGGGAATTAGTCTTGTTGGTAATCCATCTGCAAATAACAAGTATGAATTTTTCTAAGGGCATCATTTCCCAGGCCAATTCCTACAGAATCCTGGATTTCTACATAAGGGGAATTAGCATTTGATTAAAAAAAAAGTAAGAGTAGTCAGTTTCCTTAACTTTTTTTTGCATTTTATTTATTCATATTCATGTATTACCTGTCCCTCCCACTTCCCCTCTCCCCAAATGAATAATAAAAAACTCTCATAGCACATTGCATAGTCCAGCAAAACTAATTCCCACATTGGTCTTGTCAATATATACACACACACACACACACACACACACACACACAAATGTATATATATATCCCATTGTATATTTTAATTCTATTACTTCTTATGCCAAAGGCAGGTAGTGCATACTTCATCTTTAGTCCTCTGGCACTATAGTTCCTTATTGCATTGATCAGAGTTCTAGAAGTCTTTCAAGGTTGTTTTGTTTTAAAATGTTGTCATCATAGTATAAATTGCTCTCCTAGCTTTTCTCACTTCTTTCTGCATTTATTCATTTTCATTGTACCTTAAGGCACAATAATCCCCATTACATTCAAACACTGTAATTTGTTTAGTCATTTCCCCAAGAAGAAGACATTCCCCTAGATTCCATTTTTTTTTGACATGGAAAGAACATAAATATTTTTGCATACATATGTTTGTTTCCTCATTCTTTGAACAATAGGCCTAGAAATAGTATTAAAACTGGGTCAAAGGGTATAAACAACATAGTGACTTCTTAACCATAGTTTTAAATTATTTTCTATAATGGCTGAATTAATTGACATTCCACCAACAATGCATCGATGTGCATTTTTTCTATACCCTCTCCTCCCATAGCCCCTGCCATTTGTCATTTTCCTCTATAGTTATCTTTGCCTGTTGGATGGATGTGAGGTAGAATGTCAAAAGTGCTTTAGTTTGCCCTTCTTTATTTTGATTTGGATCATTTTTTTCCATATAGTTATTGATAGGCTTATTTCTTCCTTTGAAAGCTGCTTGTGCATATCCTTTCACCATTTGTCTACTGGGGAATGGCTCTTAGTCTTATACTTTGAATCAGTCTCATATATTTTATAGGGTATCCCACAAGTCTTTGTGCTGTTCTGAGTTTTAATAGTTTAGCACTACACTAAGACTTTTGAAATAATCTGTATGAGACCTTTATCAGAGAAACTTGATGTAAAGATTTTTTGGTTACTTGCTTCCCTTCTAATGTTAACTTCATTCCCATTGCTTTTGCAAAATCTTCTGGAATTTATATATGCAAAATTGTCTATTCATAGTCTCTTCTCTAAAATATTAACTGTGAAACTGTATAAAAATATTTATTACATTTGAATGTTTATCTGTATGAAAATAAGTTCAATTTCTTTATTTTTATGCCAAGATTTTTCCCAAACTCCCCTTTTAACCAAGGAGTTATTCCAACATTTATGAGTTCCTCCCATGTTATGCAATTTCTATCTCCAAACTATTCCATGGCCAGATTAATTCGATAAACATGACCTTAGGGAGTGAGTCATTTTCAGCAAGAATCCTCAACTGAGAGAAACATCTTGCCCCTTGGACTTGAAGGCATCACTGATTTGACTGTGGATAGTTTTTCTATTTCTACCATGGAATTGTTACCCAAGACAATTTACAAAGTTTACTATTTACTGCTCTGCTTCTAATAATTAATGAGGGGCTCATGTGGCATTGTAGACAGAGACCCAATATCGAATCCTAGCTGTGATATTTAAAAATCATCCTGGGCAAAACACTCTACATACTCTTTGTACTAGTTCCTTTATTGGTAAACAGCAAAAATGACACTGCATTTATCTCACTGGATTATTTTAAGGAAAGTACTTTGTAACCTATAAAATATAATATGTTGAATTATCCCCACCCCAGACCTGTGATTATATATCTTTTTTTTTTTGCAAGGCAAATGGGGTTAAGTGGCTTGCCCGAGGCCACACATCTAGGTAATTATTATTGCGTGTCTGAGGCTGGATTTGAACTCAGGTGCTCTATCCTCTGTGCCACCTAGCTGCCTCCCTGTGATTAAATCTTCCTATTATACCACTGCTAAATATATATGGAAATCCTGGGGAGAAATTTTCTTCAACTGATAAGGACCAATAATTTTCTGTAACATATAGTCTTTAGAGCAGCTTGTGACCAATTACTTAGATGACTTGTCTGTAATTCTAAGACTTGACCACTGATCTTCCTTTCTCCTGGGTTGGTCCTCTCTCCACTGTGCAACACTGCCTTTTGTGATTATAATTATAATTAGAGAAATAACTCTCCTTGATCTTTTTCATTCTTGAACTGCTCTCTGTGAAGGAGATTTGTTAATGGGTCACCTTGAATTTGGGGGTTCCATTTCCCCAGATTTGGAAGGGTGGAGGCTATTCTTTATAGCTTTATTCTCTGATCCCAAGAGCTCTGGATGGTTTTTGTGGTTTTCCTATTTAGTCATTGTTGAATGTAACAGGCAGAGCAGAACTCCCATGGCAAACAGTGATAAATATGCCTGCGTCAATCTGGCAATAAAAGTGAGAGAGTTTAATTGATCGATGGCAACAGGAAGCTTACGTTTAAAAAATTAAATTATTTGCAGTCGCATCTTATTTAGTATCACTCTGATAAATGCGCTGGGTGAACAACTGTATGAAGAGAAAGTCTCTCAGGCAAGAGCTCATTCTCTATTCTTTTAGACTTGGACTAGGGTGAGGGTGGGGCTTTGGGTGTGTCTTGTCCATCAATTATGGGCTTACTTGGTATGGAGATGTCTTCATCTGACTCTGTCCTCTTGTCTGCAGAGTAGAGTTGCGTATTAGTAGCCTAATTTCACTATTTCTTTTCACATACATCATCCTATTCTTCCCCTCCCTATAATATTCTATAAATGTTAGAGTCTTCCTCAGATAGTTAGAGCAAGATGTCATTGAACTCAAGATCATGAGATAAGTTTCTGTGTGGATTACAGAAAAAAGTAAAAATTTAGTTTCTTGGTCACATAACTGTATCTGATACAGTACATTTTGTATCCTACAAAATATATCCTTTCATTGGACTAAGCAGGAGTATCAGAGAGAGAAGGAAAGGGAGACAGAGAGACACTAACTATACAATCAGTACTGGGATCATATGTATGTGAATATTTCCTTTAACATAATAAATCTGAATTCTTCCATGATTGCCTGCTCTGACTCTTGTTCATCTCTTCCTATAAGTGTGCTACAGATGGTCCCACCAGTTTGCTGTGGGAGCTCTTCTCTTTCTCCCAATTTGGCAAGAATACCAGGATTGTATGTGAGTTGTTCATTGATTATCCTCATTTTTTGCTCCATGATAAAATCTATTTTTCCTCAGACATTTCTTGATAGCATCTTTTATAGTTTTAATTCTTTGTCTATAATATATTGAATCATGAGATTCTTTCAATTCTTGAGGACTCTCGTATTTCCTTTACTCACAATCATGTACCAATCCTGTAAGAACACTGGCAGTATGAAGCCCCACCTTGTGATAGGTGTTTTTTTTTTTTTTTTAGTTTTTTGCAAGGCAAATGGGGTTAAGTGGCTTACCCAAGGCCACACAGCTAGGTAATTATTAAGTGTCTGAGACTGGATTTGAACCCAGGTATTCCTGACTCCAAGGCCGGTGCTTTACCCACTATGCCACCTAGCCACCCCGTGATAGGTGTTTAAGAATGTAATAATTTCCCAAAGGCAATCCACTTCATTCTCTTTCTTTTCAGCTCTGGTCTTTCTTCATTGTCCATCTTTAGTATCAATCTAAGACCCGAGTTGTTAACTTGAGATTCATGGATCCCCCAGGAGTCCATGAATTTGAATGAGCAAAACTATAACTTTATTTTTACTAACATCTAATTAAAAATTAGTTTTTCCTTTAATTATTGAGAAGTGTTATTTTTAGAAAGGGTCCAAACAACCCTAGGGATCCATGAGATAAAAGGGTAAAACATTCTTAATCTAAGATTGATCTATCTGTTTATCTATCTATCTATCTATCTATCCTATCTTGTATCTATCATCTCTCTCTCTACACACACACACACATACACACACACACACACACACACATGTGCGTGTGTTCCTATTCTTCCAGATGAGTCTCTCTAGTGAAATTAGTCTATTTTTATCAGTGTGGTGTTTCCTGTTGGTAGTTAGGCCAAGCTCTTTTGAGCTACTTATGCAGAAGACTCTACTGCAGTGTTCCAAGGTTGATATATTGAGCACAGTATCACTGCAAACAGTCATATCTGGAGGACCTCATTATCTATGGAGAACCCGTCATTAACTTGGACTTTGGATTGGACTCTCTGTGACATCGACAAGTTTTGTTATTGTGATTATATCTCTTTTAAGATTGGAGGATGGTCAAAGAAAGTGATTTCAAGTGTTATTTATTTTTTAAAGAAATCATGTTTGCTTTTTTGATATGCAGGGGGGTTACCATGTTTAAAGAGCATCTTTAAGATGGTGGTTTGCTTTAGTAAATACAAGACTTCTTTATAATCAATAAACTATAAGTGGGGACTTGTAGTTTGCATTGAAATATTGCTTGTGAGAACCTGCTTGAGGGAATCTTTTTGAGAATGGTCTTGTGTATATAGCTAGTAATAGCCAATAGCAAACATTCAAATAGAACCTACTATTGTCCTGAGCACTGTGCTAAGAACTTTTAAAATAGTTCATTTGATCTTCACAGCAATCCTGGGAGGTAGTTTTTACTTTTATCCCCATTATACAGATGAGGAAACTGAAGCAAATGGAGTTTAATGACTTTTCAGGGTCATATAATAAGTAAATTTCTGAGTTGGATTTGAACTTAGATCTTCGTGATTCCAATGCTTTGCCTACTATGCCACTTTTGCTGCCAAATTATTCTCATAAAAATTTCATATAGACTGATGCTAAGTGAAGGGAGCAGAACCAAGAGACAACATTGTACATATTAACAACAGCATTGTGAACTGATCAATCTTGATGGATGCAGCTTCTCTCAGCAGTTCAGAGAACTAGTGCAACCCTGGGAGACCTGCTATGGACATTCAGAGGAAAAAAAAATAAAACAAAAACCCCTACAGAATCTGAATGAATACTGCATTCACATTTAAAAAAATTCTCTTATGTTTTTCTTTCCTGTCTCATGGTTTTCTTTCTTTTCCTTTCATCCTAATTCCTCATACAGAATGACTAATCTGTAAACAGGTTAAACACAAAAGTGTATACACACACACACACACACACACACACACACACACACAATACTGTTCACCACTAAGGGGAGAGGGGTGGGAAGGGAGGGTAGAAAGAAATTATGTAACTTCAAAATATGAATATGCATGTGGATGAATGCTGAAAATCTTTCATAGCATGTAATTGGAAAAACAAAATAAAATATCAGTTGAAAAAATAAAAAAATTTTCATATATTTGGAAAACTATATGATCACCTTTTCATGAGATTGGGGAGGAAGAAAGCTTCAGATTTTATCACTTCCTTTGATATCTTCACCCTCTAGGAAGAACAATATGGAACATAGACACTCCCTGACAATGACTCCCTAGTATCATCTCATTTTATAGTAGTACTGTTTATGCAAAAGATGGCACAGTTTTGTTTTATTTTTATGCAGGAATATCTGTTCTGAAAAGTGGTAGTAAATTTATTCTCCCCTTTAAATGTTCAGTAATATTGGGAATGGGGCAGAAACCCTTCGCAGTGATTGGGGAAGGCACCATGATGGAAAACATTGTCTTGCCCCATTTCAATGTCTGAGTATCATTGTAGGAGAAAAAGTAGGGGTCAGAAATTAACTTGAACAAATCTAGATTTAATACAAGTAATTAATTAACCACTCCAGAACATCCAGGTACTAATAGGATAGGGCTCTAATCTCTAAAGTAGATGATGTTTAAGGAAATATTTAATGCCTCATTTAGACCCTTTTACTCCTATTTTCTTTCTTTAGTCTTCTTCATAATATTTTCCATTGTTAGTTCTCAGGAAAAAGTAAAATTTCTCCACTGATCCTGTAAGACTCTTATGATAGACTCGAATACCTTTTGGCTAACCTAGCCAAGTATGGAAGTCTCTTCACACAAGGTGATGAAATTTTTTTGGTCAACATCTGTTCTTGAAAACCATTTCTTAATGTGGAGGGGATCTACACACAATAAAATCATAGATTCTTTAAGTATTTAAGATCTATCCAGCTATTCTACTCTTCTCATATCCCACTTCTTCAACTTCAAATTACATTGGTTTCTTTGGTACTTTCCTTTCAGAGCCTCAGGTTTACGTCTCCTCTTTTCTTCTGATCTGACTACTTTGTTAATTAGGTTGAAGTCCCAGACCCACAGGAATATCATTCTTTATAATTCCTAAGCATCCGAGGGAAGGGTTGGGGTGGAAGGGAGTGTTTCTGCACAAGAAACCAGTAGAGTTTGTTGAAGTGTTTAGCCTTGCCAGCTTTTTTTACTTCCTGAACTATAGTAGGCAGACTTGGAGAAACTTTAACCCAAGTCTAGTGAGTATAATGAAAAAGAAAACCTTCCTGACCTCAGTTTCCTTCTCTATAAAATGAGGAGGCTTGACTAGAATATCTTCCAAGTCTCCAAATAGTTTTAAATCCTCTGATCACATATCACGCACATATGCATATATATTGAGGCTTTCAAGGTTGTCACTTTTCATATTTGATTTCTGAATAATATTATTAATAAGTTTCCCCTTCCCACTTGCTAATTATTTTATAAAGAGAATAGGTACAGGTTGGGCTAGGTGACATCTGAGATCTTTTCCTACAACCTTGTTAAAAAGTTTTTTTTAGTTGCCTAGATTTTTTATTCTTGCTTTAAAAATATTTTATTGATTTAAAAAATTTTTTAATCCCCAGATATTTTCCAGTATAACACATCTCTTCACATCCAATTGAACCTCTGATATAACAAAGAGAAATAATTTAAGCATAGCTGATGAATATGTTGATGGTTTCTAACAGTATTTTTGTTTTTGTTTCCTTTACCAAAAGGAGGGAAATGTTTTCATCATTTCCTGTTTGGGACCGAGGTTGTTAATGGTAATTAATTTGAGCACAGCTGTCTTTTAGTATTGTTTATTTAAGTTTTATTGTGGTTGTGTATAGTCTCATTGTTCTGGCATGTACAGCTTTGAAAACTTTAAAGTACTAGATAAATATCAGCTATCAGTTATTATTATTGTGTTTTCTTCACTTTATATCAATTCATACACATTTCCCCATTTTTCTATGTTCCTCATATTCATTGGTTCTTACAATGCTGCAATATTGTACTACCTCAATAAAGCATGATTTACTCAGCTTTCCCTAAGTGATGGACATCTACTTTGTTTCTCTTGTTTGCTACCACAAAAATGCAGCTATGGATATTTGGTTACATATGGGACCTTTATTTTCTTTGAATTTCTTGCCAGAGGTGCCAATAATGGGGTTAATTGGTTAAAGGATAGTGACTTTTCTCCCATAGTTTCAAATTATTTTCCAGAATGGTTGAACCAATTCATAGGAACAATTTATTGAATCTCTGACTTCCCATCATTCCTCTGACGTCTCATATTTTGATCTTTTTTATCATTACTAATTATGGTATGAGGTGAAATCCTCAAAATTGTCATCATTTTCATTTATTAATGATTTGAAGTAGTTTTTATATTACTGTTAATAATTTCGTTTCTTCTTTTGAAAGCTATTATAACCTTTAATCACTTATTTATAGTCATATGACATTTTTTTCTACATACGTTTTATTTTTCTATGTAAATTTATACTCTTCTCTAGTTGTTAAATAGCTACTTCCAAGCCTTACTTCTCTAGAAAAAAAAGAAGGTATATTCTTAATTTTTCTCTGGGTCTTAGTTTGATCATTATTGTTATTATACAGAACTCAGTATCATTTTATTGGTCATTTTATTGGTATTTTTATTTACCAACAGCATGAAAAATCCAGTAAAAGAGAATGAGAGTGAATTATTATAGTTCCAAGGAAGAACTCAGTAATTTTGAAATAAAACTTGTTATATTCCTAATGCTGACTTTTTCTCCTTTAGGAATAGGCCAAGAACTTTGGGACCCTAGACCCTTTCAAAGATGAAGAGATGTTTTCAGAGAAATTAGATGATGTCATTTCCCTTCTCTCCCCCCACCCCAATCCTGGTTTGCTTGTATAAGTCATGTAACATCTCTCTCATGAGGGGCAGAATACTCACCTTTTCAATGTGATCCATTTTGGCATGAGAGAACATGGTTACTGAATATATTCGTATTTTTTTTTTTTATAGAGGAGCAAACGAGAGGAGGGATTTGTATATGTAATCCAGAAGTCAGTCTTTTCTCTTATCTCCCTTTCCTACAACAATGCTGAGGATTCATTAGCTTTATAATGGGAAATGATGTGGTTTTTGCTGAGGTAGAGAGGAGATGCAACACATTTAATCACAGGAATAAAATAATAATCAATTTCCTTTGGCTAAGCTTTTTGATAAAAGGTTTCTTCTATCAGCGACTTTCTTTTCTTTCTTCCCTATCCTTTCTTCCTTCTTTCATACCCCCTTTCCTTCCCCAAGCTCCCTCAACACAAATTCTCTTAATGGCAAAACAGAAAAAAATATCAGCTTTGGAGTCAGAAAACCTCAGTATAAATTCTGCTTGTTACTTACTACCCGTGTGACTTTGGGCAAGTCGCTTAAACTTGCTGGGCCTCAGTTTCCTCATCTGAAAAAGGAAGGATTTGAATTAAATGATCTCCGAGGTCCCTTGTAACTCTCCAGTGTTGATTTGATCAATGAATGAGCAGGGTTCCTGTTACAGGTCCCAGGCAACGTGCTGAACCCCAGGAATACAAAGAAAAAAACCATGCCTTGTCCTCAAAAAGCTTGCATTTTGATGGAGAAGACAACAGGCATAATATATATATATATATATATACAAATGTATATAAATATAAATGCATACAATATACTTATTACATAATGTATAAACATTTATACACAATATATTTTATGCCTGTATATATGTATATACAATAGACTTATGTATCAACATATATACAGGCATAAAATATATTGATTTATAAATGTTTATATATAAATATATTTATGCATATGATATATTTATAGATATATGTAAGAACATACTATCTATTTTAATATGTGCATGAATATATGTATTTATGCATGTAAATATATTTATCTATATGTATATTATATATAATATATATTTATGTATATACATTTATATATGTGTATTTGTATAAATATATGTTTGTATATATTGTTTACAAAATGATCACAAGATGATATGGAGATGGAGGGTGCCAATAGTTGAGTGAGAGAGGTGTTCTCTAAAATGAGGAGGGAACCTACTCAAAGTTTTTTCATAGAGAAAGAACCTGCCTTTTTACCACCTGAATTTTGAATTTTCCCAGAACCTAATTTCTTCTACCTCTGACTAATGTTTCTATTTTCCTCTCTCTAGTCCGGGTGAACTAGGAGGAAGCCTAAGAAAGGGAAAAATAGCAAAGGAGATAGGTATCCCTCCCCAATAAAAAAATAAAAAGCCCTAAACACCACCCACACATACTATTCTTGAGACAAAGTAAGACAACTGGCAGGCAGTGAGGGAGGCCAGTCAGAAGGGAAGGCATCCAGCCCCCCCCCCCCCAGCAGCTGGAGAAACATTCCTTGCAAAAAAAAAAATGTCCCATTGCTAAAACTTTATTTTTTGATGGATTTATTTATAAGGTAGAGAAATATTTTCCCCATAATTGGGTAACTCTTAATAGTAGCAATTGCATATTTATCAGTGTGAGGGGCTGTTATTAATGTAGCTGTCAGGCCCAAACACATTTCTGCATTAAATCCATTTAGTATGTGCATTATTCGGGCTAGAATGTCACCAGGACATCAAAGCCCCGTAGGCATGAGAGCACAGTGCCCTGCTGCGGCTGCAGAACAGACCCTTGATCAATAAATGTAGCATGTTAATGCCGAGCAAATAGAATAAAAGATTTCTTTGACAAGACATGAAAAATCACCTTGTGGCAGCTGGCATCGGGATGCCATTTCTGGGGAGACACTAGCAAAGTTGATCTGACAAGTACAGAGGAAAGATGATGGTTGTAAGGTGCTTTTGTTCCGAACTTCTTTCTTGACCTGTCAGGTTTTGAAAGAGCCTCAATGGCTCTTTTTTGTCATGTGAAAATTGTAGTCTTAGGCAGTTATGAAGCAGTTATCTCTTCTCAAATTGTGAATGCCGCTGTTTAATTGATTCACTTAGCATTTGAAACTGTCACGCATTAATAATTGCTAAATCCTGTAGATACCGGCTCCGGCGGCGTGTCACGCTGAAATGTGTAGTTATCAGAAAATTAATATCCTTAATGAACTGGTGCTTTCAAACTAACATTGCATGAAATCTCTCTTTGCCCTTTCATTGGCGGAAAACTCCCAGCCTGCCAGTTTTGGGGGGAATTCACCTCGCCGACAGTTTGCTTTTCTTGATGCCCCACAAATGCCAACTTTGCTTTGGGTACAGAGTGTGCTCGGTGACAATAAATATAGTAATTATACCGGAGTTAGTAATTAACATAATTGTAGTCAATTACTACAAATACAGCGCCGAGCTAAATAAATGAGAGGGGGAAAAATTAGCAGGCTAATTGATTTATCTTTACTTGCTTGCTCTCCCATTGCAACTGGCAGGGTTATTTATTTATTAATTTTTTCCTGAGGGTGATGGAGATGTGGGAGTTGATGGAGGGAGGGAAGAGGAAAAGAGAGGAAAAAACAACCTATGAGGGTTGTTTACAAATAACTGATTTTGTTTTGAAGTTGCTTTGTCTTTTGACTTATTATTCTTTACCCCCACTTTGCATGTGGAAAAAAGGATCGAGATGCCAAAGGAATATTTTCTTAATTTGCCTACATCACACTGAATGTTGCAGCTGAGGCCAACCACGATTGCTTCAAATAAGACTTGATGAGTTATAATTTTTCCTTCTTAGCCCATCCTCCTGGAAGAGAATGTATTTATTTATTTTTTCAATTGCTTCTTCAAGAGAACCAGCCTAACCTTGCCTTTTTTTGTGGGGATGGTAGATTGCTGGATTCTGTGTTTTTGAATTGGTTCAGTTTTCGACCATTGGCTCAGATAAGAAGCACAGTTTCCATTGGTTATCTTCGGACTGGTCAGACCTCCTTTCAGAGAAGTTAGAGAATGATGAGCAACCCCTGTGGTAGTCCCAGGGACACTGGATTGTGGAGGCTTCATACACATATATCCATCCCTTGCTTCCATAGGATATGAGGTTCTAAGGCTTTCAGATACTCCTTTGTTTTCTAGGCCTGGGATAATCGTATTATGAGTCTCAGCCACACACACACACACACACACACACACACACACACACACACACACACACATATATTGTTTGAAGTGGGTTTGTTCTTCACTGTCTCGAATCTGCTCCTGGAAATGGCATTTACTGTAAGTTTTTGTTCTTTGTTTTCTCTTTTCCTATGTGACTACAATTCATTTCAATTGAGTCAAACCTCTGGGTGTGTTTTTAGGGACATGAGTAGTGTTCCATAGTCCTGTTATAGGAATTTTACTTCCTACCTTAAGCTGCATGGGTAGCCCATTGGCAGTGATGTGCCCAAAACCATTTCTTCTGCTTATCGAAGTCAAAACCCAGTGCTTTCCAGAACAAAACAACCATCATCACCTCCACACAAAAAAAGCCTTTAGTATCCATTATCGACCTCAGCAAAAGATAAGTTGACTTACCTGCAAAATTTAGCAGTCATAATAACTAAATAACAGACAGAAAATTTGTTTCAGAACCTTTTAGCTTTGAAAGCTGTACTGGATAAGTTTCTGGTGTGACTCAAGGGAAGTTGAATCTTGAAATTTTAATCCTACAAAGTGCAAAGAATTGCATGTTACTTTGGGAAAATTTTTATTTTTAAATTGCATTATAATATATGTATTGTGATGTAACTGGGATGAGCATGAACAGTGCTTAGCATCGGTCATTTTTCATATGAAGTTCATTTGAAAATCAATTTCTGATATGAAATATTTATATCTAAGCAGTCACTTAAATTATTTAAAAATTACAGACATAATGGCCCTTCAGATGAAGTCTCAGATTTTTTAATAAGTGCGACAGACCTCTGAAAAAACAAAGGGCCCCTATTTGATAATAGAAAGAAAATCTTAAACTTTAGTTTAATCCAACTTGATGGGTAAAGGAGAAAATGGGGCATTTACAATCTCTTTGCTTCTATTATCTCACATGTCAGACTGGTGAGGGTATTTTGGAGGGAGGGCTCTTTGCAGAAAGATGCTGCTGCTACTGTTCCCTGTTATAATTTTACTTCTCTGGTAGCTTGGTCTCTGGGTTTGGAGTTTACATAGATGTTGATTTTTCACTGTCTTACTTTTCTCCTGAGTGGCTTTTGGATGTGGATCAGATGTGAATGGGGAAAACAAACCTGTGGGAGGGTTACACAAATGGAAGTCCTTTTTTTCATTTTGAAATTAGAGTAGTGCTTATTACAATTGAAGGGTTAGCTTTATTTCATGCTTTTTAAATTTGGGAAATAATAATGCAGAATGTAATTTGGGTGTATTCTTTTACTATTGAGAAAGGCGTCATTTTTGCAAGTTTCATTTCTGTTTGACTCAGATGCTTTTTAGATATAAATAGATTAAAGGTGTTTGCATCCTCAAAAATTCTAAGGGCTTAAAAACCTTCACTACTATTTATTTATAGCTGGCTCTGATGGTTATTATTATTAATCATCATCATCTCATTTTTCATGTGTACTTAGAACTGGAATTTCCTAGTAATTGTAAGGAAGGTACTATGAGTAAAATTATTTATTTTCCTCCCATTGCAAACTAAGACTGCCAGCCAATTTCTGAGGGAAATTTTCTGGTTCTCTAGCCTTTATTTGGGGTTCCAACTTCTGATCTTTCAAATAACGATTCATCTTAATATGGCCTAGCCAACCTCATTTGGATGGCAAGGTCAACAAAAAGTGGATAGGTTTAAAATTTTTAACCATTACAATTCATCATCCCTTAAAACATGTAGCGTTTATTATCTGTGTCAGATGGGGGAAAATCCACATAAACTAAATCACTTTGAAATATGAGCAAGGTTTAAAGAAATAAAAACCCTAGATACTATTTCTTTCTCTCACTAATTTCCAGTTGTTTTCAGTCATTATTGGATGCACCCCTTCTTCTATTCTTTGGTTCAAGTCAAACTAGACCATGTTAATCTTTTTAATTTTTTTTTTTTTTGGTCTTAGGACATTTGACCAACTTAGCTGTTAAAAAGTACATAAAGTTTTTTCTGCATCTTTCACCTGGAATATACTTCTTCCTCACTTTCACCTTTTAGTTGTCATTATTTCCTCCAAAGTCCAAAGTTCAAACCTTTTATATGAGTTCTTTACTTATACTCCTGAGATCTGAGTATCCCTTCACCCCAAATTATCTTGTATTTATTTTGAATATACTTATATGTACATATTGTCTCTCTGATAGAATTTAAACCCCTTGGTGACAGGAATGATTTTATTTTTTACTTTTTATCCTTAGTCCCTAGCACATAATAGGTTTAATAAATGCTTTGCTATTGGCAATATTTTTCTTCACTTAGGTGGGCAGCAGCTATCTATTACACCTCTTCTTGTCACAGAGCTTAAGGAAAAAGTGCCTTTGTGGTCATACCAAAGAGATAACAGCTATACAGGTTTACTGTTCTACTTTGTACCTTTGACAGTCTTTTTTGAAAACAGAAAGTGTTTTTCCATCTTACTGACTCTGTCTTTACTTTTTGCCAATTGAATTTGATGTCCATTAGTTATTGTCTAATCCATGTACATGGTTTAGAGTGGTTAATTCTAAGTTTATTGGAAAATAAGTTTTACTATAAAAATAAATTATAAGTATAAAATAAAATAATTTGATATGTTACCCAAATGAGGATGACGAAATTGCCTAGAAAGTATGAAGGCCATCATTTGATCTCTTTGTAGAGAAATAAGGTAACCAAAGGCAACCACACTTTATAATGTAAGTTTATTCGTAAAATGTTACAGAAGATATGAAAAGATCAAGAAGTATTGGAATAACAAAAATTTTGCATAAAGGTTGACTAGAAACCTAGTTAAAGTAAATTATCTAAAAAATTAGAGGACTACAACAGATGAGAAATAGAGAACAACCTGTTAACACTTCTGTAATATGGCTATCTTTTCTATTAGTGACAGTGGAACCACCATATCTGGACTCCAACATCATGATATATTTCATGAGGAGTGAAGTGGCATTCAGAGAAAAATGGGACTAGACCAAACACATGCAGAGAATGTTATAGTTCGAGGTGATCAAGTCTGGAGGTCGGGGGGGGGGGGGGGACACCAATTCTCAAAATCCCAGAGAGAGGGAAGGATATCAAAGGTTTTTGGGAAAAAAATCATGGACGTGCTTATCACAAAAATAAGGCAATTGCAATAGATATCAATAATCACAGACTCCTATGTCTACTTTCCCATCTCTGCAAAATCTTCATGAGGATGATCTAGAAATATATCTGGGTCATCCTTGATAATGGGATGATAGAGAACCAAGAGGCTTTCTTGTGTAATCTTCTGGAACAAAATTTTTCTTTAAAGTCATACAATTGACCAAAAAGTGTGGTGCATACATGATCCTACTGTGCTCATTATTTGTTGGCCATAAAAAAATCAATATCTTTGGGTAGAGCACTTTAAGGAATGCCCTCTAACAAATTATCTTCCAGGCATATGTTAAAATCATGGACAGTTTTGTGAAGGATGAAACATCAGAGATAACTTTGACCTTTTGATTATCCATATGAAGCAAGGGATAAAACAGGGAGATGGATGTTTGTCAAAAATGATTGCTTTTGTCAGGAGATGTCTGGCAGAGATTCCAAATGAAAGAAGGGTTCCCTATGGATCAAAGACCTTTTGTGTCATGGATTCATTTACCAGTCTGATAAAACCTGGGGAACCCTTTTCAGAAAAATGTTTTTTGAAAACAAAAATGAAATATATAGGATTACCAAGGAAATGAATTATGAAATGCTGTTAACATTATACATCTATAGATACATATGTATGAATAAAACAAATTCAAGGTTCTCAATTAGGATTCCCAGCTATAGCCAGGTTTTCCTCTTTGCAGATGATATTGTGTTTATTCTTTCACATTTCAGAGCCTCTTAAATGAGATCTATGATGTTGATGATGATGAAATATCTCAAGAGTTTGGCCTAGCTTTTCCCACAGAAAATCCCAAGGGAATATCAAAGCCTACTGCTCAGATGATGATATTCAATTGAATAGTTAATCCATAGAGCCCATTTGCCTTGGAATTGGTCCTAGGTTTAAATAAGAAAAAAGAGAGTGGACTGGATAGTGTGTGGTAAATCACAAATATTTTGGATACCATATAGCTACAAGTCATGAAATTCTATAGCTTCTTGAGTCAAAATTATGGGTCACCCAAAGGGTAACAAAATTTGCATGGTAGCAATAAATAGGCTGTATCATGTTACCACCGAATTGTTTACAAAGAATAGCATAAAAAATATATCATCCTTGAGATAGATTATTGGAAAATGATCAGAGTATCATAGATTTAGAGCTGGAAGATATTTAGAAGTCAGTCTGATACAATCCTTTTCTTTTAGATAGAGGAAACTGAGTCTTAGAGAGGTTAAGTTACTTGTCCAAAGTCAAATAGAGTTATTCTATGATTCCAGATCTAGCAGTTTGGCTTGTTGTAGTTGAGAGCATTAGATAAGGAAGGGATGACCAAACTATGTGCACGCTTGGTATTCAAGTCATGTTACAAGATTTAGGAGAAGGTCCCCAACTTCTTGGGTGAGCTGTCTATTGTGGTCCAATGGGAAAACATAGACAAGGTGAGAAGATATAGAGAGCCTGCAGTTGCTATCATTGACCTACAATGATAAGATCATAGATCTCTCTAAGCATCAAAATAACTTTAAACTCACATTTAATCAGAACACAATAAGGTTTTAAAATGGGAATGTATTCTTTACATAAAAATTGCAACTGTTTAATAATATAATTGCTTATTGTTTATATTAAGAAGAGTTTATACTTCTTGGTAAGGAACTTTACAAGAGAGTAGGCTGGGTTGTGGGGGTGGGGAAAAACCAAATGTTGGATATCAAAATGTATTACAGGTAACCCATCAAGAGAACAGTTAAGAGTTCACTATACTAAAAAGAAAAAGTATATTATTCATTGTATTGGATTTTTTTAGGTTTTTGCAAGGCAAACGGGGTTAAGTGGCTTGCCCAAGGCCACACAGCTAGGTAATTATTAAGTGTCTGAGATTGGATTTGAACCCAGGTACTCCTGACTCCAGGGCCAGTGCTTTATCCACTATGCCACCTAGCCACCCCTTATTGTATTGTTTTCTAAACTCTTCATTCAAGGCCACATCTTTGAAGTGGATTAGAATTTTTGAAAGTGGAATTGTCACTTTTTCACATAGTCCATAGGGTGTACTATAAGAAAGAATTCTAAATGTGGTTCTCTTCATGCTTCTACTAAGAATGGATTGTTAAAGAAATGTCAGAAAATGTATTCCATTTCACAGCTGTTCATTGTCTTCCTTCCATTTTCATGTACCCATGCTCTCTGGAGGCTGCTTTTCTCTAAAACTGCTTTTAGCTGTTTTGTGACCAGCAATACTGCCAGTATTTCAGTCATATTTTTCTATAATGTTTTGCAAATGACCTTGTTCTTTAATTTGGTGTTGCCCTTGACAGAATACCTCAGGTTGGCAAGGAGATTAAAGGATCTGGCTGTACATAGACAATTGCTTCTGAAATGATGCCCACATTGGTGACCAATTGTTTTTTGTCCTTTAGGATATAGTCTTGCATGTGCATGCATGTGTGCAGGTGTGTGTGCGCGTGTGTATGTGTGATGGTGTTCTATGTAACTTAAATCCAGGGCCTTCTTCTCTTGAAGAAAGTTTTCAGGTTCTTCAAGTACTGGACTTTTGAGTGGTTTATAAGCTTTTGGGTTATCTTATTTCATGATCCTAGGCAGAAATGTTAGAATTTTGAATTGGAGTCTGGAAGACCTGACTTCAAATCCTCCTTCAGACATTCATTATCTGTGTAACCTTGGGAAAGTCACTCAACTACTCTCAGCTTCAAGCTTCTCATTTGTAATCTGGTGATAATAATAACACCTTCCTTACAGGGGATTATAATGATCAAATGAATTCTTGTATGTAAAGCCACTTTCTAAACCTTAAAGTGTTAATAAATTTGTTATTTTTAAATTATTATCCTTAATCATATTTTCCAATGTTTTCCACCATTCTCCTCCTTGCCCTCCTTTTCATTGAAGCTGCTGAATATTAAGATAAATATATTGCTTGGGAGGCTCTTGTCCATTCTTCCTGACTTTTTCTTCTCATCAATAATAGAGTTTGCAAATAAGCTGTATTTTCCTTTGCATTGGTTTGCTTGCTTTTATGGTCATGGTGGGTACTGCAAGATGAAAAGACCAAGTATCCTCTTGTAGCTTTTGGGTACACAATAAGCTTAACTTGAACATCTCCTTTATTAACTGTTTTGATAAGAACCTATGGAATGTACTTCAACTTTGTCCAAATCTTTATGTCTTTTGGTTTTCTGTATGTAGAAATATCATTATGGGAATGGAAGACCTTTGTTTGAATTCCACTTGTTCCCTCATAACCTTGGGTGATTTAACTTCCAAGAGCCTCAGTTTCCTCTTTTGTATAATGAAGAAAATAATACTGCCACTCCCTCCTTCAGGATTGCTGTGACGATCAAATGAACTAATATATGCAAAGTATACTTTGTAGACTTTAAAAGCCTGTAAGTAAACAATTATGTGATTCAGTTCCTCTATAGCTCTTTACTCTTTACTGTTGAGAGAATTTTGCCCATATAATTGTTATTTTTTTTGGAGATTAGATATATAGATGTGACTTCATCTTTGTGGGGAACTTTCCGTGAGGAAAGTCCCTCTACCAACTTTGCACATGTTCTTTCTCTTATGGTTCTGGAGATTTGCTTGGGGACATTGACAAGTCAAGTCATTCTAGAATACTAAGAGTTAAGGAAAGGTGTAGAGAAAGACAGAAAACTGGTTCTTTGAACCCTCTATTCATTTTTCTGCTTCTCCACCACTGTCAGGCCACATGGAAAGAAGTGCTAGTGTATAGTTTTTATCTATTTCAAAGGGCATAGTGGCTAAAGCGTTAGTCACTTAATGGCAAAAGCCTATTTTTTCTTTTATAAATTTATTTTGTTTTTAGTTTCAGATTCTCCCTCCACTTTGAGAAGACAAGAAAAATAAAATCTATTATAAATGTGTATAGATATACAAATCTCTTAGAATGACCGGTCTTCTAATGTGGCTATCTTTGTACTTCAATGAACAATAACTACGACTTGGTATAGGGCCGAACCTAGGATTTCAGGGAATCCTCTAGGTAAAAAGATTCCTTTACAAATACAGATTGGCATGTTTTCTGCCACTCAGGCTTAAAGAATTTCTTTGCATATTGAATTCAAGTGACTTGTCCAGGGTCACTCAACCTTATCTGTCAGACCAAGGTCTTCTTCACTCTGAGCCCACTTTCTCTATCCTGTGACACATTGCAACAGGACATCAATGATAATAGTGATAACTGACATTTATCGTATCCTTCAAGGTTTGTTCTTTCTCATTCAATCTTTGGCATATCATTCAAAGTAGGTAATAATAATAATAATAAAAGCATATTTTAAGGGTTTGTATAATACCTTACAAATATTATCTTATTTGATCCTCATAACAACCCTGGGAAATAGGTGCTCTTAGTTTTATTAACTCTATTATATAGTTGAGGAAACCAAAGCAGACAGAGGTTAAGTGACTTGTCCAGGGTTACACAGCTAGTAAGTGTCTGAGGTCTTCCTAACTGTCCCTTGGGTTAAGTGGTCCTAAATGGAATTCAGCTGTAAGTTGGAGATAATGCCTGTGGTTAAATAGTGTAGGAGACAACCTTACCTGCAGGCATTATCTTTATCTTATAGTTGAAGAAACTGGGGTTTAGGAAGTTGACTTGTCTGAGGTCACATTATTCATAAATATTGGAGACAAATTTCTAACTAGGATCTGCTGATTCCACATCTAAGAGTCTGTATTCAAGGTTATACTACCCTGAATCTTAAAGTACTTCCTTGCATAGTAAGTAATATGATTGGCTCATCCTGAAGTAGTAGACTAAGATGACCTGAAGGAAGGTGGCATATTCTTGGTTCTGCAGTATAGACAAGTGATATGATTTCACTCAATATTCTGGACCCTTAGACAAGCTCTGAACAAAAGACTCCAGTTCTGTTCACATGGCAACATAATTAATGCTGCATTTTCTTAGCAAAGAGTTCCTAAAAAGGCTTGTGATCAAGGCCAGACATAAAGGCCAATCAAAAAGCTTTTGATGGGATTTCTTGACTTCCTTGATCAGAGCAAAGGCTTTGTCAATTTTATGTATCCTTCCATTTCATAGATAACATTGATCTTGAGTCATAAGCAGTTGGGTTCTCGGGACCTCCTGACATTTGTGGACTTACTGTATGGTTTCTGCACCCAATAATGAAACATTTGTAGGCAGTTGATGGTTTATATTCATCATCATGCACCAGCACAGACATAGAAGTCAATAACTGCTTGATATTCCAAGAAGGGTCTTCTTGCTTTCTGGCTCAACATCATAGAAAGTCATTTTCTGGATGGCAATGAAGTAGCTCAATAATGGTTACTTTTTGTAGGAGAAAGATAATGGGAGTAACCAAGTAGGTACTTCAGTGGAGTACCTCATGACTCTGTCCTTGGTTCTGTTTGATTTTTTTTTTAATACATGATTTGGATCAAACTTTATCCAGGAGATATAGTGTAGGGGAAAGATAGCAAATACATTGAGTGACAGGATAAAAAAGATCCTGACAAGTTCAAACAATGTCCAGAATCTAATATTATGATATTTAATAGAGACAAATATAAAAATATGACTGGGTAGCACAATGGACAGAGTTCTGGACTTGAAGGTATCAGGGAAACCTGAGTTCAAATCCTGCCTCAGACACTATGTGACTCTACATCTGAAATTTAATCTCTCTTGGCTTAACTTTCCTCATCTGTAAAATGGACATGATACTAATAGAACTTGCTTTATAGGATTGTTGTGAGGATCAAAGATAACATAAATAAAATAATTTGCCATCCTTAAGGAGTTATATAAACACAAGGTATTATTATTATTATTATTATTATTATTATTATTATTTCTAGGGTGGTTAAAGAAAGCTACACAAATATAGAATTGGGAAGATAAAGCTTGGCAGTAGTTGATGTGAAAAAATCTTGGGATCTTAGTGGACTACAGTATCAATAAGAGTCAACATTGTGATATGGCAACCCTAAAAACAAGTGCATTAAAACAGCCATAAGTGTCAAGAGGCAGCATAGGTTAGTGAATGCAGAGCTAATCTTAGCATCCAGAAGAGCTGGATTCAAGTTCCACTTTTGATCTACACTGATTATGTGACCCTAGTCAAGTTATTAACTTCTTGGTGCTCCAGGCACTTCATTAGGACTATAAATTGCAAAGCAAATACTAATCCATAATTGGTGAATGAAACCATGCCTCTATAATAAGGGAGGTGATAGTCCTCATGTACTTTGCCCTGGTCAAACCTCACATGGAATGTTTTCTTCTTTTTTGGACAATACAATTTGGATAGGATATTGATAAGAAAGAGTATTTTCAGAGGAGGAAATCCAAGACTGAGGGGACTTGAAATATCATAAGAAGATGTGTTGAAGGTCCTAGCAAGTGTTTCAATTGGAGAAGACGTATTAGGATAATGCCCTTCTAATATATGAAGGTTGTCATAGGGAAGAGACCTTTGACTTATTCTGTTTAGTTCAAGAGGGAAGAAGTAGGAACAATGGAAAGAAGTTAGACACAAATTTAGCTTAATACCAGACATAATAATTAGCATTGTACAAAAGTGGAAAAAGAGATTGTGAATGGCCTTTCGATCTCTGAAGGTTTTCAAATTGAGATTAAATGACCTTTTGATAGGAATGTCATGGTGATCTTTCCTGCTTCAGATATTGGTTGGCCATAAAGTCCCTTGTTCTTTGATTGCGTGATAAGTTCAGTATTTGAGCATGCATTGGTGATCACAAATACACACCATTATTCAAAACATCTAATTATCCTCCAGGCAATTTAGAAAGCATGAAGATATACTTGTGGCATTAATGAAGGTATAGCTACCCCTAGGTAGCTGAGTTGGTGACTCTGTTCATGAGAGTTTGAGGAGGGTTATGGGGCAGAGAACAGTAATATGAATAACAGAACAAGAAAAGACATTACTAGGAGCAGGAGACAGAAGACAGCATATGGGAGCTTGGAGTCCCAACTTATGAGTTTTGAGTTGAGGAATATGGTAAATTTATATATGGCAGAGAGAAAGGGGGGGAATTAAGTTGTTTTTGAAAATTGACATGGCATGGTTAAATAATGATTCCTGAAGACAGAAGAACCAAAACTGTGAGATATTAAGGATCCAAGACCTTTCCCCCAAAAGTGATGCTGACATGGGTGAACATCAAATGATCTCCTGATCTAATTACAAAGGATCAGCATTTTCCAAGCACCTTATAGTCCTCCTATGGACAGAGATAAAGGTCTAGGTGCAGGTTGTAAGAAGTTACTGAGCCAACCCAGACTATAGATATGAGTTGAAATCAGTATGATTAACCTTGAGTATGCAGTTGTGGATTCAAGGCACAAGAAAAGTTTTAGTTCTGACTTTGATTTTGACCTCTAAACATTGTCTTGGACTTCACTAAGAAGTTATAAATTTGGGGTGGCTAGGTGGCAAAGTGGATTGAGCACTGGCCCTGGAGTCAGGAGTACCTGGGTTCAAATCTGGCCTCAGACACTTAATAATTACCTAGCTGTGTGGCCTTGGGCAAGCCACTTAACCCCATTGCCTTGCAAAAAAAAAACCAAAACAAAAAAAACTGAAAAAAAGTTATGAATTTAACATTATAACCAAAATCATGACATTGTAAATTCCAATATCACATTAAAAGTCTCTGTCTCTTTTAAGACTTCTCCTTTGTCTCTCTGCTCCAAAAGTTGCTTTATAAAAACATTGCAAGGCATCTTTAAATCTTTTTACTCCTTCCTCCTCTCTTGATCCTCTGATTAGGACATCATGTGAGTAATTAAAAGCACCTGATATTTGGTGATGTGAGCTTTTATGACAGGTCTTGATGTTTCTTCTGCATTTTCAACATGGCCCTTCCTGTGGAATCTACATCACATTCTTGAAACTGTGAGACGATCATCAGTGGGTCTGAGCAAGGGCTGCTATATCTCTATACGGATTTGCAGATGTGGAATGTACATTTCCTGTATTCTGCTAATTCTCTTGGCAGAAACTTTCCATCTAGGTATCATGATGTTGTTTATGTTAGAAGATGCTCCTTTAATTTCTCTGACACATCAGGATGCTATCTCCCTGGCTAGGGCCTTGTCTTGAATCATTATAATGGATAAATTTGCTTCAGTACACAGTTATCCCTTCCACATCATAACTTCCCCCACTGTAATATTGATATATTGTGGGTTGGTATAAAAAATTAAATGGAAATTTCGTGGAATTCAGCGGATGACACAGAAAAGGTTTGGTAATTCAGAAATTCATAAAATATAATATCAACATTTTATCTTTTAATAAACACCCCATAAAAGAAAAAAATAGAGACTTTTTTCTGTTTTAAAAGAAGGGCCAAACAATTTTACAGGGATTTTCCAGATTGCAGAGGTGCCAGATGTGGAAGGAATAACTGAACTCTCTATATCCTGTATTTTAACACATCTAAGAAATCTCCAAAATTGCTTTGTGGAGGCAGATAATACAACTTTGTCCTATAAATAATAATTTCTTCACTGGACTATTGATTCTATTTGTGAAATTTAAATCTTTGGATAATTTCTGAGAAATATGGTTTCACTAATTCCATAAGTTGACTTTCAGTAAAGTAAGGCAATGATAAATCTGATTATGGCAAGCATTTGGACCCTAGAGACTGTTAGAAACATAGCAAGCTTCTATTCTAGGTCATTTATCTTATTTGCATTGAAGTAGAAGCAAAGTCATTTTACATAACAATCCCAGGAAACAGGCTAAGATAAAACTCTCCAGCATATCCCCAGATAGCCATTTTAAATCTGTAGTCTGCTTAGGTTCTGGGCTGGAGCCAGCCTTCAGTTGTTTGCCAAGAAGTATGTGAGAGTGGACTTTCATGCCTGAAATATCCAGTTTTAATAGAATTCCATCTTCATTGCTAGAGAAATTAATACTTTTCCTATCCATACTGGGCAACCTGTAAGCATCTCCAAGTGATAAAATATTTTTATTTATTATGATTGCTAATTACATACTCTAACCATATCACCATACCCTTGGACCCTGGGGATAAAATGAAAATTCTTTGCCTTCAAGAAACTTATTCTCTTTGTTGTCACACCATTAGTTTGTTTTTGTTTGACCTCCTGGATGATGACCAATGGCATCAGGAAGGGGATGCCTTGACTTGCAAGTGAATTGGATTTAAATGAGGCAGAGCTGTATAAAGTTATCAGCCTTTTTTTTTCCTCTATTGTCATCTGAATTTAGTGGAAAGACTTATAATGTTGGACAAAAACCCCATGATAGAAATCAATGAAGACTAAAATGATGATAACTCAAAATGATACAAAACACTAGCAAAAATCTTTTAAAACAAAACAAAACACGAGAATTGTATCACCTTCCACAGATATACATAGTAATATATTCCCTGAGCAAGAGAAAGAATTTCAGAAATCCTTGTTGTTACCTTTTATTAAGCTTTCCAGTCAGTGACTGGACTTCCTGATAAGCAACTCAGTTTATAAAACCTAGTCTATGTTTGTTTTTGAGTCTGTAAATTTCTGAGCATTATGTAGGTCTAGTTTTCATTGACTTTTAGTGATTTATTAGGGGGAACATCAAAAGAATGTTCGATGTGTACATTCATCCTGTTTTCTCCTTTTTTCTTAGAGCTTTTGGGAAAGGGAAGATACTGGTGAAATTCCTGCTTAGGACATCCATCAACTACCTTCTAATTATTTCTTGTTTTTTATCTCTTTTGACAGAATTCAATTTAGCTTCATTTCTTGTTGTCTTAGTCATCATCCCTCTTATTTGAACCCCATCCACATCTTCTCTTCCTAAAAAAAAATTTTAATTTTCAAAAAGGAATTTTCTCATTTTCCAAGAACTTGATGAATATACAATTGAGACTTAATTTCTTGCTTTCTTTATTTTCAAATTTCTTGTAAACATGTGTCAGAAGCCTGTTTTTCATTGTTTTTCAGAAGGAATAGGTTTCATGGGGACTGGCTAGCTTTGCTTAGTTCATACTATGTGGTAATATCAACATAGGGACCTCACTCATTGTAGGCTAGGTTATCTTTGAAATTTGCATTTATAAACCGACAAAACTGCTGGAGTAGATGCAGATCACCTTTGTAAGATATACACAGTTTGGGGCTGTTAAAAATTTAATTATATGTTCCAACTTGATCAAAAGGAAGGACCTTTTCTCATATAGGGAAGGTCATTTTGGCAGAATTATAGCTAACATTTTTGAAACCTAGGCAAGTCATGGGCTCTCAACCTTTTCATTTGGGTAGAGTGAGAAATTGGGACACAGTGTACCATGAGGGTAAATGAGTTACCATGAGAGACCTTAAGATGATGCATTGTCAATTGTAGGCTTTTTTGAGATGAGGAGGGAGTGGCTGGGTTGGGGGCAGTTCTGTTGTCCCTGGGCTGTGGAAGGAGGGCAGGCGCTGGCCATACCTTTCAAATTTCAGTGCCCTTGGGTGAAACCTTAGTTGTTCAGTCTAATTACAGCTCTTCATTTGCGGTTTTATTACCCAGATCTTCAGACTGTTGGCTGCAACATGAATTAAACCACACACACAAACACACACACACACACACACACACACACACACACACACACCAAAAAAACCCCCCAATTTGCAAAGCGTTCTAATAGATGCTAAAGAAGAGAACATAAAGAAGTATAAGCCATCATCCTTATCATCAAAGAATTTAGATTCTAGATAGAGAAACAACTTGTTCAATAGTAGTCTATGGTGAGTGCTCCATGAATGATACAGATAGTAAGAACTAAAGGACTTAGATTAGGGTAGAAACATTGTGGGTTGGGAGGTAGGAAAGCCTTCAAAAGATAGCATTACTTTTTTCAATACACTCTCAATTTTTCCCAGTGACTTTCTTTTATTTCCAAGATCAAATATAAAATCCTCTGCTAGGCATTTAAAGTCCTTCTGAACCTGGTCCCCAACCTGCCTTTCAGTCCATCTGTCTTTCTTCCAGTTCGCTCCATTATGGCATTCTGTTCCTCATCTCAGGATTTGGGTGATGTTCCCCATGACTGACATTCCCTTTCTTCTCACTTCTACCTTATAGAATTCCCAGTCCTCCTCTAGGACTCAGTCCACACCCTACCACACAGAATACCCCTCATTATAATCAACATAATTGTACCACTCAGACCTCCAATCATTTGTTTGGTTGATGTGATTTTCTTTGTCAAAGGACTAGTAGTAAAGTACCTTCTCCATGAGATCTTTCCTCATCATCTCAGCTACTGGTGCCATCCCTCTCTGGATGGAGGAGGATACCTGTGGTCTTCCCTTGTAAAATGTGAGCTCCTTGAAGTCAGAAATTGTTTTGCTTCAGTCTTTGAATCTTCTAGGAACTAGCAGAGTGTTTACATATAGAAGGAGTTTAATAAATCCTTGTTGATTGATTGAACTGTGGGCCTAGAAAGCTGTATTAGGAATCACTGTCTTTTCTATCTTTGTTTTCTGGAGAATAGTAGAAGCCAGAACAGTTAGCAACCTGCTGAGTCTTTGTGCTCACCAGGCTGTGGTTAGGATCTGATAAAAGCCTCATTTTCTCCCTCCTGGGGAAGATGAGGAAAGGGAACCAGAGGAGAGAGAGGGGGACTCATTAGGTAAGAAATCCATTTTGGTGATCTTAAGTCCAAATCCTTTCCTGTATCATTTCTTCACTACCGATTTAGCCCACTATTTGCAGAATCTGAGATTATACACCTAGACAATGTGTGCTCACAAATAGCATGAGAATTTAAGATGATGCAAAGAAGGGAGGTAACCAGAGGTCCTCTGTCAGTAGAGAGGAGGCAATCCTCTTCTCTCCTCCGGGTCTGCTCGCCCTCTCAAGGTCTGATTGGGAATTGCTCAGCGTGGTGGTCCCTCTAGGCCCAAATAGCAACTATGGTGGTCCTTCTAGGCCCACATGGCTACCATGGTGGTCCCTCTAGGCCCACATGGCTCCTGAGAGTTAGGAGTAGGTCTTGCCAAGAGAAAGGGGCAACTTGGAGGAGCCAGGCCTCTACCTTCTCAGGACCAGGGAGTGCTCCATGGCCAGTACTCCGAAAGAGTTAAATTGGAGACAGCCCCCAAAACCATTTTCAGCTTTTACTTTGCTAGCGACAACCTTTTAAGCATACCTACATTCACCTGCATGGCAAGCGCTTTGCATTTTAATGACAAATCAAGCCCGCTAACTTGCATTTGAAACGAAAGTGCCTTAAATGTCTCTGGCTGTCAGAATGAGATGTTAGGAGCTTGATGAAAAGCGAACAAAGAAGACAAAGTATGAAGCCGAGATCCAGTGGAAAATGAAATAAAACCTTGTATGGCTTGTCAGAGGTGTCAGTTGATATTCATATCTAAGCACATTATAGCATTACTTTGCAGCTCATAGCTTACTCATCTGTCTTTTTTAATTCATCACATTCTAGCCCCCATCTTTTTAAGTCCCCGGCGTCAACAATGGAAGAAATCTGTTAATTGACAAATGAGTGTCACAAATGTGAATTGGTGCTGTTACATCAGAGGCAGGTAGTCTCTTTTGTTTTTTGTCGGGTCTATTATTGGCATAAGCCAGTGTAAGACATCTGTCTTTGCCAGAATGAGGAATGACAGGCCTTCTTTGGCTGTCATTGTCTTAGTGCGTGCTCATTCTGTGAGATACTGTCTAAAGATAAAATGTCAGTTAAAAAGAATATGAAGAACTATCTGGAGGAAGTACTTAAATTACTCAGAGAGGGGATTCGGGAATTGGGGGCTGGAATTGAAATCCGAAGGCTTCAGTTTGGATCTATCATACCTATTTAAAAATAATATTTTTCTGAATAACTAGATGAGGATCTCAAGGCATTTATAGGAAGATGTTATGTTGCATCGGTATAATTAGCTTTATAAGGTGGGAAGGAAGTCTACCTTTGCAAGAAATGAATTTATCTATTATCAGGTCACCTCTCCGACAAGAGCAGAATTGTCTCAATAAACACACCCCAGGTAGGCTCCCTGGCAGCGATTTGCATGTGTTTTGAAATATTGAAATTGTTCCCCTCCAATCTCTTTTTTCTGTTAGGTTCCTATCTGCAGCTGATGAGTAGCATAATGAAATAAAAAAAATAGCATCGGTTGTGGTGTGATGAGGCAATTAACGGGGGGGAAAGCTGTTAGTGTTTTTGAGCTCCTGGTGGGTTTGGAAACTTGTAGAAGTTTCTGGGCAGTAAGAATGGATCACTCACTCAGCTCTTTGCTCAAAGGCTTCAGGAGTTAATGGTGAGAGAGAGAAGGTTTGCTGTAGCATTGCCTGCCTCTCTGGCTGTTTTGCTACTTCCCTATATGTGGAACAGAGTAGATAGTTCCCTGATTTTGAACATTGGCCTGAACATCCAAGAAACATGGGTAGGGAGGGGGACTTCAGTAACGCATGACTAGAAATGCATTCTTGAATTAGTTCTTTCCAGAATGCAGCTGGGAGGGGGGCTCTTATGGACAAGGTGGGTGGTGTAAGGCGAAGAAGCCTGGGCAAAATATGAAGGGACTGAAACATTCTGGATGATTCTTCCTTTAGAAATACTTCCAGCCCTGTATGAGGTTTTCCTTTTCATTGCCCCCCAGGCCTCTTTTAGACAAGGCTGATTTTCCTTCAAATACCAGATGGGAACTTCTGTCCTAAGTCCAAGGTTACTGGTTTTTGGTGATGGGTATACATTGAGCACATTGAAAGATGGACCAGTAGGACCAGATAACTGATCCTCATTTGAATAGGCAGATCAATGAGATATATGTGGGGGGATATATTTGGAGATCTGTGGTTGTGGTTAAAAATGGAATCCTCTGGTGGCAATGGTCTTTGGTAGATAAAATTTGCATCCAAGATGCCTCCTGGCCCACTGCAGTCACAATTGATTGCTTGTGTTTATTTTTGGATATGATGGATACATGGCAAAGTTAGATAGTGCTACTGGGCTCTAGGGAATTCTCCCCAAATTTTCATTTTGAGGATTAAGGGGACCTGGGGACCAGTCTTTCTTTTTTTTTCTTTTCTTTTTTTCTTTCAAGAACTCTGACTTAAAATATAGAAAACCACCTTTTCTTTTACATGTAAACAAATAATAAGCTAAAGAACAATGAAAAGGAGGAAACACTTTTTTTAATTCCTTGGGGAAATGTTGTACTTTTACAGCTTTTCCCAGCTTTAGTCTCTCCTTCTGCCTGGCCCTTATGCTTTTAAATAGAAGCATTTTGGACAGCAGGCAGGTTTGTGAGCAGCTGAGGCAAGGTGGCCTTTAAGTGATCTGTTCTGGAAGAAATTTTAATTTGTTTAAATTAAAACAAGTTTTGTCTCAAATTGGGGGTAAGGGTGAGGAGGGGAGTGGGGGAGTGAGGAGGGAGAATAACATATTGCAGGAGAACATAGGTTCCTCTGTAAATTCCTTGTACCCCAGTGTCACTCGTTAGGCATTTGGAAGGACTTTTCTGCCTTCTGTCAAGTCAATATACAAAGGCATTAAATAAAGGGTAAGATGCTGGAGAACAAAAGGTCTGTATTGTTTATGTATTTTCCTTTTTCTCCATTTAAGAATAGGATAGTATGTTTCAAGCATATGTGTATACATGTAAATATATGCATGTATGGATATATGCATACCTAGACACATTCACATATTTCTAAGACAGAATTTGAAATATATGTATACACACACACACACACATACAAACTCACTGTTACATATGGACTAGGGAACCACGCACGCAAGAAGGCTGTTTTCTGTACCCTCTCTTGGCTTTTCATTGCCAGCTGTCACAGGGAATCCGAAACAGACAAAAATTTATTGGGTAGTATTTAGAAACATGTCGGTGGTAACGACTAGAGCTCTGATTTCAATTATCACCCACTAAATTGAGGCTAATGTAATGCATTTGTAGACCTGTTGAACGAGCTTGACATCATGTTGCAAAAATCTGAGGCTGCCCTGTGTTGGTTTTTTTTTTTAATATTTTATGCTGACCACCATTTTCTTTCATTTTACCCCTCCCCATCTGGCACTTACTTGCTGGTGAACCTCCCCTGTGAGTTGTAAAAACTTCAGTTTTTCTCTAGGTTTGGATTTTTAAAAAATGATCTTTCAATTGAGAAGACCATAGTTAAAGTTTTAGTGTACAATCTTGCTTAATGAAATACTACTTTAGGGTCCATAATTCATCATTGTTCACACCCCACTTGCCCCCTTTTTTTTTCTGGTAATTTGTGTGAAAATGGCCAGGAAAGGACTGCTTTTTATGATTAAGGCACTAAAAGATTATCTGTAGGCATTGCCCATCTACAGTGCTGTAGAATTCGGGCTGTTGACAGCAGATCTGTTTTGAATCTGGCTCAGATTAAAGTGAGTGAAAATCATTTTGGGGCTGAGGGCTCGAAAGGTCACACGTGTAATGAGTTGCGGGGTGCTTGCCCGGCTTCCCAGACGAGACCCGTAAGCAATTATTAAATGCCATTGTTCATTGAGAACGATTGGATGGTTGTGACTTTGAAACTTTCCAGAAGTGAAGTAGGGAGATTACAAAAGGTAATAATACAGTATTTGCTGGGAAAGGATTTGGATGATGTTTGCCTTGGCTATCTGACTTTATTTGGGGAGAGATCTTTTCCTTCCCTCTTTCTATCCCTTTCCATCTTCTGTTTATTCTTGTGACTATGGTTATAGGACCACTATGCTGGGTTTGGACTTTTTTTTTTAGGTTTTTGCAAGGCAATGGGGTTGAGTGACTTGCCCAAGGCCACACAGCTAGGTATTATTAAGCATCTGAGGTCAGATTTGAATTCAGGTACTCCTGACTCCAGGGCCGGTGCTCTATCCACTGTGCCACCTAGTCCCCCCATGGGTTTAGACTTTGGATACTTTTAATAACCTAAACTAGAGGTTGTTGGGGAGAAGTCTATATAGTATCTTTCTTTTCATTAACTTTGTAAATTCTTTACTTGCTGTCTAATTTATGTCTCATGTTATAGTTCTGTTTAAATCTCCCCCTGTTGGGAAGCATCAACATTTCTTTCCTTATTGATTTCATTTTCTTCTATTGAGGCAACACTGAACTGTACAGGTTTGTCCAACTGTGTTTCTATCAGAGATGGAAGACAATTTTTCCTTACTCTCTCTTCTAAGGTGATGGGAGCAGAAGTTGGATATAGTATAGAAAATCAAGGTTGTCTCTTCTAATCTCTCCCTCCTTTTGTCCCTTGAAAGTTCCTCGTCCATCATGCCATTTTAAATTGTGTGGACTAGCAGTATAGACTTATTGGAGAAAGTCCCCACACATGGGCCACTAGCCTGCAAGGTTCATTCTTAGTAACATTTATGATTGTTCTTCATCTTTCTCCCCTTCTGACTAACCTTTCACCCCTTATTTCTCTTTTCCATGGGAAATACCAACCCAGAGCTAATATTAACATAACTGACATATATACATATATACATATGTATATATGTATATATGTCAGCTTAAGGTTTTCAAAGTTTCTTCTTCCTGAGATCCCCATGAAGTAGGGAGTGCAAGTCTACCCCAAGCCTGTAAAGACTTCCCCTGGCAGAAGAGAACAATTTGCTCCAAAAGTCATGAAGGTGGCTGAAGAAAACTTAGAACTTGGTTAGAAGGTGAAGACACCAGTATCATCCTGGGTCATTGCTAGTCATCTTGAATTTTGCCTTGTCACTGGACTTTGATGACTCTAGAAAAGAGAGTGAGGCTGATGGGTTTGTGCAATTCTGCCTCACAGGCATCCAATTTACCCACAAGTCAAGATATCACTTTATGATATCATTGTTCCTTTTCAAAGATGAAAGATAAACAAGTGTCTTGGGATAAGATTTGAATTATAGACCAGTCACAGAAGATTAAAAAAGACTTCTTTATTTTCTGGTAGATTCCATTGTCTGACTTTTTAATTTATTTTTGCAACTCATGACCATGTGAACATAACAAGAACATATCATTAAATGTGGCTTGTGGGTTTTACTGTTGTTATTTAAAAAAAAAACCATAGTTTTATTTGTGGCTTTGGGAGTTATCTTGTAAGGAACCTGAATTGTAAAGTTTCCAAATTCTGGTGTTCACAAGGCATCTTGATTTTGAGAGTAAGACATCAATTTCTTAGAAGGCAAGGATTTCATTACTAGCATATCTATTGAAGAAGTAAGATAATCCTCATCAGAAGATGACGTTTCAGCTGGAGAACTATAACTGCATGATATAGAGCCTGGACATCTGGATCTTGCCAATCCATCATGCCAGTCCAGTTACTTTTAGTATAACTTGGAGGAGAATGAAGCATCCTTGTTGCAGTATAGTGGGTAGAGCACTGGACTTGGAATCTGATATTCAGCATCCATATTGTACATTGAGTGCCTGTGTGGGAACTGAGGATCTCATTGCCCACTTTTGGGGAAACCTAGGCATAAGGCATATCTAAGCTTTATCTAATATATTTCTCCAGAGATGCCAAAGCAGTGGAAGAAACTTGCCAGAGAGAAAATGGCTTCAAGTCACGTCTTGAGGTTTAAACCTAAGTCTGGGAGAATTCAGAGTCTTATAGAGGTGGGGAACCTCTATATTGTGAAGTAGGTGATATAGAGGATTAGAGAGGAAATGATGCGACTCTCCCATAATCACCAAACTAATAAATATCTGAGATGAGACTTGAACTTAGTTTTCCTCTAGCACTTTGCTTGAGATAGTTACCTCTCTTTTCTTCTTTCTTCCAGTATTCTTTATTCACATTTTCTGAGATATGTGTCTGAAAGGGAGAGATATAATTACACATTCTTCCTCCTAGATCCTTATCCTCAGCTATTAGTCTGCAATCCACATCACTGCTTTCCACATAACATTTGTGATATACCACAGATCTTTGTAAGAAATTAATATAACAAAAGGAATTTTTTAGGAGCTTTGTTGAAGCTGCAGATGGTACACAAAGGCCAGCAGATGATAGAGAAAAAGTTTGGAAACTCAGAGATGCATAAAATATATGTAGAGATTTATATAATATCAACATTTTATCTTTCAGTACCATAATAATTCTGACTTCTTTGGTACAAAGGGAGGACTAAAAAAAATCATGTAGATTTTTCATTTGGGTAGGTGTTGTACTTCTAACCCCCATGATATGGAAGGGATGATTATAGTTCAATAATATATGCTTAGTGGTATGATACCCCTTTAATATTAGAGCATAATTATCTATTGTAGATGTATAGTTTATGTTAGGTTTTTTTTAAAAAGTTTCACATTCCAGGATATGTTGATGACCTTGTTGAAAGTCCGAAGTCTTTTAAACTCAGTTTAATATACTGAAGCATCAGATATCCCCCTGCAGAAGCTTGGAGTCAAATATAACATCCTATTACGAAGAGTTCTGTACTTGGACAGTAGAAAATGGTCAGTGATCCTAGGTCTTGGTAGCCTGAGTTTTGTTATCCCAATGTCATAGCTAAAAGACCATTAGACATCTGCCTCAAACATAGGGATATATAAATATAAGCACATATGTATATAACCACACAGAGATATGTGTGTGTATATATGGATATGTATATTCATACAGGTGTATTGTTTGTACATCCATATATCTGTATGTGCATACATGTTTATTGTTTGCAGATGCAGTTTCATTAACGAGGAAGTAAAGTCAGAAAAAAATTGCCATATAGGATAGAAAATACTTTCATATTAGAAATCTATAAATTTTAATTCTACTTAATAATTATTACTGTGCTTACTCTCCCCAATAATTTCTGAAAAAACCCCCCAATATGGATGAATTTGGATTGCCCTCCCTCTACTCCCATCCCCAGGTAATATATTCCCCATCCCTTAACTGTCTTGGGGTGAAAATTATTCAAACCCCACCTGATATGTTGTTCTGTTGCTAGGCCTATTGAAGACATATATCCCACGGCAAAAAAAAAAATTAAGACATAAGGAAGTGCCTCTCATATGACTCAATGTTCTCCAACTGTTTTTACTCAAACCTACTCTCCAGGAAGGATATGAAATTCATTCACACTATGGTTTAAATGACTGACAAAAGCTTAACATGTCACCTCTCTCAACAACACTGTTCAGAGTTAGAGGAGAGGACTCCCAAATTAGAATTTCATTTATCATTGAGCCAGAAGCTTGAGGAGATTTTTTTATGAGGGAAGTCTAACAGAAGTGGGTATTGTCTGCTCTGCCTAATGGTAAGGATTTCCCTGATGAGACTCACACCCTAAAGGGTACATCCAATTTTATGTAGCTCCTCATACTTCACTCAGTGAGTCCTTGCTTATCCATTCTGGGAAAGACCTCTGGATGGTCAGAGGGAGTCAATTAGGGAACATTTATTATGCACTTGGTGTATGCTGGGACTGTGCTGAGAATGTGGTGATTCACTGATCATACTAGAAAGTGACTTGGGATTTTGAGCCCTCCCTATCTCCAACAAAGTTTTATTGAGTAGCCACTATATGCATACCTACATATTTTCTGACTATATGGTCTTTCTATTTAAGAATAAGTCTTTGCAGAAGAAGGGAACTTGGAGAAGCCTTCACTTTCCAGTCCCAGCATGACCCAGATTTTTGCTATGATTGGGCATTGCCCTTATGGTTCTAGAGGGTCTTGGCACTCAATAAGAAATATCTTTTGGGTTTCTTTCTCAGTCTTGAAACTGGCTTAGGAATTTTGCATTACTTTAAGGTTTTGGAATTAAAGTAGTGATGATGATTTTTCTTTGCTTCAATGAATTTAAAATAAAAGGAAAAGGATTTTCCACTCCCCCCCCCCCCCGCAACTGCCAAGTTTTTTTTTTTTTCTTCAAAATGTTTTTTTGGGGGAAGATTGGAGAGGGGTATGTGTGTGAAGGGGGATGGGAAATGAGTGCCAAGCTCCAATGGAGATGGGGGGGGGAGGAGTGGGTAAAGGCCTGCCTCTATTATTGGTCTGTGGCTCACATCCAGTTCGAGGCCTCTCTCACACAAGGCCTTCGTTCTGATTAATGGCATCCGTGTCTCCGAGGCATGGATTGTATTAGACCTTGTTTAAAAGTGCTCGCTATACATTTGCTTCTTCTGGAATTGCACCAAAATTGGACCAAAGGAAAAAAAAAGAGAAAGAGGGAGGAGGAGGGAGGGAGGGAGGGAGAGAGAGAGAGAGAGAGAGAGAGAGAGAGAGAGAGAGAGAGAGAGAGAGAGAGAGAGAACACTTGGATTTGGAAGGGGTAGGAAGGAAGGCTTTCTTCATAAATGCTTTCTGTGACTTTTTGTGCTCTCTAAGGCTTTATCTTTGCAGAACCCTCCTATAGGAGAGAGCAAGGGGGTGGAGGTGGGGAAGTGAAGACAGACGTCTTGGGAAAGAAAACTGATTTCCCTGCCAAAACTGGGAGATGGTTCTGGCTCTCTCGGCTTTTTAGAAACTCCAAGAAATCTGCTGACATTTTAAAGGAAAAGAAAAAAAAAAAGGATGATTTATGATGACATCATATGTTGCCCAAGCAGATCCTGGTGGAGGAAAAGAGCTTTTTATGGGGAACAAGTTGCAATAAAGAAAGAGTGAATCATTGTAAGGGTATATTGTCAATTGAAATACCTTCAAGTTGGTTGATTTAAAAACAGCATCCCTGACCAGAGGCCTTGACTGTTTCTTTGTCCTTTCCGTTAGAAGGGTAGAGAGAGATGGAAGTAAGCCTTTTCTTCCTGGCTTGAACCCAGGACTGGTCATTATGGTCTGCCTTGCTCAGCCTTCTCTCGTGAGGCTTCGCTTGGGCCCTAGCATCATTCTTGACTTCCTGTCCTGTAAGGTGGCTGTACACAGCTGTTGAACAGCTGCTGAGCTTCACGCCAGAGGTGGCTGCATTTCATTGGCCGGTATATCGCCCAGAATGTGCTCAGTGGGGGAATATGGCTGGGATGGAAGGAGGGGATGTGTCATGGGGTTGAGGTGGCAACAACTGCTAGCTGTTGATTTGTTTACCGTTGCTTATAGCAGAAAAGCATTTGGGTTGTATGTGTACTTATCCTCTCTGTTTTCATCTTGATGAATCAACTTCTTTAGCTGTAGAATCTCAGAGAGTGTTGTATAAAACAGAAACAACTTCTGTCATGGGCTAAGTGGTGGTTTCCCCTATGGTCTGACTCGTCATTTCCAACCAGACTTAGATGTCTGCTTGAAGAAGGGGTGCTTCCCTGTCCCGAGAGATGTGCCTGTCATTGTGACTCTAGGCAGACCTCAGAAAAATTGTAAAATTGCCTTTTCTCCCACCTTGGCTGCTCCTTTCCCCTCTTCTTTGAGGTGCTGAGCTCATCCTCTTTCTCCTTTGTTCCCCATCCAAACTTGTTCAGCAGAAAAGATCTAAAACTCATTTACTCTAAGATATAAAGGAAAAATAAGGGTCAATGTATTTACATTTTAGAACTTTGTTTTGGGTTTTCACCTCTATCTCTTCTCTCTTATCAATTCTCATTAGTTAAGTTATCATCTTCTGCAGATGACGCTTCTATCTACAGATCTACCCCCATTGGTCCTACATCATTCAACTTCCTGGCCATCTCAAATGCACCATGTCCAAAATGGAACTTATCTTTCCCCTGATAATTGTCCTTTTTAAAAACTCTACTATTTCTACTGAGGACACCACCATCCTATCATTCATCAGATGTTGAATTCCTGAAGTCAAACAACTTTATACCCTTCTATTCCCCATATCCATTCAGTGGCCAAGTCTTGTTGATTTTACATTTACAACATTTCTCATATTTGTTGCCTCTTCACTCACCTGTCGACCATGCTAGTTCACTCTCTCATTGAACCTCATCTTTTCTATTGAAATACTCTCTAAATTGTGTTTGGTGCCTCCTCTATCTCTTTACTCTCTAATCCACCATCTACATAACTACTAAATTGTTATGTCTAAAGCACACGTCTGTCTAATCATTTGATCTCCTGCTTAATTCTTCAAAGACTCCCTCTTACTGTTAGGAAAAATACTACTTTTTATTTGATATCTCAAGTCCTTCATATTCAGACTTCAACCTAACTTTCTAGACTTATTTTACATGGATCTTCTTCATACTCTATAATCCAATGAAAACCTAAATGCCACAGTCTTCTATTCCTTGTCTCTTTTCCTTTTGAATAGTTTTCCCCATGTCTGGGATGCTTTTCCTTAACATCTCTGCTTCTTGAAATCCCTAGTACTCTTTAAAGTTCTCCTACTGGAGACTTTTACTGGTTCCCCACTTGTTAACTCTTTTCTTCCAAAGTAATTTCATATTTACTTTGAAATACATGTTTTTACTTAACTCTATACAATTATCTTCTCTGTATTCCCTTAGAATGAAAGCTCCCTGAGGTCAGTCACTTAAACCTGTCTCTTTGTTTTTTGGTCTTTGTATCTCCACTGCCTAGCAAAGTGCTAGGCAAATAGTAGGTGCTTAATGAATCATTTTTTTAAAATTAAAAAGCATCAAATCCTGATTTTAAGAAATAAAAGTTCTATTGACATTTTAGGTAAAAAAATGATTTTGAGAAGCAGTGGGAAGATCTTTCCAGTTCTATTGATATTTTCTGTTTAGACAGATGTTCACTCCACTTTCCCTAAGTCTGACCATTAGGATCATCCTTGTAGAAAGTTTTAATGAATGCTTGGTTATTTAGAACACACTATGCCAGAGTCTATTCAAAAGGAGCTACATAGATCTAGGCAATGGCCTTTAAAACAGGGGTTCTAACCTGAGAGTCTATGAACTTCCAGGTTCTATGGATAGATGGTATGGGGTCCATGAACTTGAGTGAGGGAAAAAAATCACATCTTTATTTTCACAACCCTCTAATTTTAATAACTTAAAAACATTCTATGAAAGGGTTCATAAATTTGATCAGACTGCCAAAAGGTCTCATGTTATAATGAAGGTTCTCAACCCCTTCTTTAAAGACCTAAAGTGTAACTATTATGATTGAATGGATAGTCACTGGTGTTATGATCAAGGTTAGATTTCATAAACCTTCTTCTTCTTTTTTTTTGGCAAGGCAAATGGGGTTAAGTGGCTTGCCCAAGTCACACAGCTAGATAATTATTAATTGTCTGAGGCCAGATTTGAACTCAGGGACTCCTGACTCCAGGGCCGGTGCTCTATCCACTGTACCACCTGGCTTCCCCCTCATAAACCTTCTTGCCATGGAAACCTCTGGTAGGAAGAGCCAAGGGTTACATTTGAGAGGATATCATATCACGTGTTTCTCGGCTTCTGCCCCTGCCAGAAATTTTGGAAAATTTCTAGACTTCTGAACAGTCAAGAAAACTTGCTCTCTTGTAAGTGTCTTGACCACCAAGCATGTTTGATAGATAGAGTCTGGATTGTAATTTCATTTGTATAAATGAAAAGAAACCCCACCTTCACCAATGCAAGATGGTGTCTTCTCTGCAACTGTTGAGATCACACAGCTAAGTAGGTCTTCTTGATTTCGAGATCAGTTCTTTTCCTTCTATGTCAAGGTTTTGTTGAAAGAAAAGACAATTGATAAACATCTTATTTTGTAACAAGATTCCATCTTGAGTATTTTTCATTATCCTATATCCCTTACTCTTAGTACAGTTCTTTGCACATAGATCCTTAATTAATACCAGTCAATTTGCTGAGGATAAAGAATTTTCTCTCACTGGATCTCTGAGATAGTGCCTATTCACCATTTTTGGTATTGGTCTCTAGGCAGGTATTTTCTCCTAAAAGTAGTCCCATTTTTCTTAGTTTTTTCAGGACACCTCCTGCTCCTCCTGGGGTCTTAACTTGAGCATTCTTTTCCTGTTGAACCCCTGACTGAACTCAAAGGTCTAATGATAAGTTGTGAGACTAGGGATTTCCCTTTTATTACCTTTCTAGATGTGTCCAAAGACTTCTGTGTGTAGGGTCTCAGTGTCACCATCCTTCTTTTGCATATATTTATACTTTAGGGCCATGGTGTCACTTGCAAAGAGTGATAGAGAGATCTAAGTTCTTCCTGGTTCAAGATAGTTTCCTTTGGAGTCCTTTTTGCTGAAGTCCTTCCTTCTTTGACCTTATCTGCTATCAGTTGGGGGTAAGGGGACACAGATAGTGAACTTAAACTAGATTAAACTTGATGCTTCATCCCAGCCTGGTTGTTTTTCCAAAGTTGGTTCAAAGAAAGTTGGATGTCCTTCCTTGACCCATAATAGGAGCTTAGTAAATATCTGTTCCTTTCTCCTTCCCCAAAAGACCATTCCTTTGTTCTCTGGGGTCCACAAGATCATCTCAGTTTGTCCTCCGGGGGCATCTTGACACATTAGACAAATCAAGTACTTTCCTAATAAAGAAAAATGAAAGAGCTAGGATTCCCAGTGGTTAGAGCACTGGGCCTGGAATCAGGGAAAGAGAGTTTAAATTCTACTTCAGACACTTAACTAACTGTGTCACTTTAGACAAGTCTCTTAAACCTCTGTCTGCCTCAGTTTCCTTATCTGTAAAATAGCATTTATATTATGAGGTAAAATATACAAAAGCCTTTGCAACCCTTAAAGAACTGTATAAATGTCAATAGTCCACTACCCTCCCCAATTCTGCTTGCTTAGGATGGCAAAATCTGAATACAATCTCTTATTCATTGGTATCTTCACAAAAGTCTTACTCCAGTGCCTCATTCTGGATTGGAGGACCGCAGGCCCTTTGTTCTTTCAATATCTAACTCAGAGACCTTCAAGGTAAACCCAGATTCCTTAGACTGGTTTTCACTATTTATTTTATTTTATTTTATTTTTTTAGGTTTTTGCAAGGCAAATGGGGTTAAGTGACTTGCCCAAGGCCACACAGCTAGGTAATTATTAAGTGTCTGAGGCCGAATTTGAACTCAGGTACTCCTGACTCCCCTTTCACTCTTTATTAATCCCAAATAATAACTAATTTGTTAACCCACTCTTCTTCCCCTCAGTCCTATGTGAGAATCTTTATAGCCACCCAGACTAGTCTTTTTCTGTCCCACAAATATGCCACCCATGGGCTCATCTCTGTCTTTCTTCATGTTATTTCCCCAGCTTGAAACACTCTCCTCTGTCTATTTAAAACCTGGCTGCCTCACTGGATTTGGTGTGAGGTGGGGTTTGAATACTTCCTCTGACCCTTTTTAGTTGTGGGATTATGACTTAATTAGCCATTGTAAAATGGCAGCTAGGTGGTGCCAGAGTGCATAGAGCACCAGCCTGGAATTGGAAATCTGGGTTCAAATGTGACCTCAGACACTTACTAGCTGTGTGACCCTGGGCAAGTCACTTAACCCCATTTCCCTCAGTTTTTTCATCTGTAAAATGAACTGGAGAAGGAAATGGAAAATTACTATATTTGCCAAGAAAACCCCAAATGGGGTCATGAAGACTCATATATAACTGAAAATGACTGAAAAACAACAAAATAAGGATAATCATACCAGCAATATCTTGCAGGATAGTTTTGAGAATCTATAATGGCCAAATTAAATAATCTAAACAAAACACTTTATACACCCTAAAGATCAATATACATAACACCCTTCTGTCAACTATTCTGTTCCATGCCACTCTTTGCATTTTGGAATAGCTATAAAATATAAGGATTGTACTGTTTTCTCTTTTTGGTGTTTAATCTTATAACATATTGCATATTTATTTATACCATTTCTGAGTTGGAAAGCATTTCTAAGCACCTACCATATTGTTTCTGTTTGTCTTTCATTTTCAAAGAAGATCACAATATCAGGGAGTGATGCCATGACAAGCACATGAATTGAATTTGAATATGTGGGGGAGATTGGACTAAGTCACCAGTCTAACTTTCTTCTCTGGAACCGACTGGGTCCAGTGGTCATATATGGATCAGGATGACTTGAAGATGACCTTGGATGCAAGGAGGCAATCAGAGTTAAGTGACTTGCCCAAGGCCACACAGCTGGTAAGTATCTGAGACTGGATTTGAACTCAGATCCTCTTGACTTCAGGGCTGTTGCCAAATCCACTGCACTACTGGCTGCCTACTATTAGATACTAGGTACTCTAAGTATGCAAAGAAAGGCAAAGATTGTTTCTGCTCTCAAGGAGTTCCCAGTGCAGTGGGGGGACAATAACATGTGAAGACTTTTATGTATAAATAAAATATAAAAAAAGATAAATTGGAGATAAACAACAGAAGGAAAGAAGCTGTATTAAGGAGGATCAGCAATGTCTTATTTCTATGACTACCTCATGAATCTCTGACATTTCTTGTATTCTGTACTGTGTCCAGGATAGTGATCAGCACATTTCTAGGCTCAAAGGGTCCAGCCAATTCTTGTGTTGACTCCAACTGCTGGAGGATTCCCTCTCTGCGAATGCAGATGCCTTTTGAGAACTGCTGAATCAGGGGAATGAACCAGTCCTCCTCACATATGGTGTGTGACTTTAATTTTAAACAGAAATTTCCCTTGACTTTGATGGGGGGGTGGTGGTGGAGATGTCAGGCATTGGGAGGACGTGGAGAAAGAGGGGGAAAAATCCTTCCAAGATGCAGTCTCCTCCAAAGTAGAGCTAAGCATGCACTGCCGACCCCACATCTGTTCTTTGTCTCCCTCCTTTATCCCGTTTCTGATGAGATTCTAGCAGTGAGAGGGAGGGTGGGTAGGATGAGAAAGTCATAGTAGACACAAGTGGAGTCCAGTCTGAGGCTTTCTGTTAGTGAGGCCATAGATTTCCAAAGAAATGGGGGGTTTGGTGCTCGTAGATTTCCAGGTTTTATCTGAGTCCATTGTTTGGAGCAGGTAGTTGGCAACAGTCAAGAACATTGAAGTGACTTCTGATCCCTTGAATCTTGGGTGATGAGAAAGCATGGGAGATAGGAAGAATGTTAGATATGCACATCTGATCCAGGCAGTGAGTTTTAGTTTTGTACCTACCTCCCCATGTTGACTTGGAGTATTGGACTATAAGAGGCCAACCAATCAGGAAATTCTCTACCCTGTACCAATATAATGTGATATGTTAGAGGCGCACGCGCGCGCGCACGTGTGTGTGTGTGTGTGTGTGTGTGTGTGTGTGTGTGTGTGTGTGTGTGTATGACACAGTTTGAAAGTACTGAAGGATAAAGTAGGGGTGAACTTCTGGAAAAAGGTGATGACCCCAGTGGATGTGCATACAGGTTAAGTGACTTGAGCATGGCTAGATATGTCGGAGACAGAATTCAAATCCAAGTCTTTTTTTTTTTTGTTCTAAACCCAACACTCCATCTGCTTTGCCACACTCTACCTCCATTTTAGGGGTCCTGCTTGTATGTTACTACATATTGTTCTGGTCTAGAGACGGAAAAGGAACATATCAATAGCGACTGGTTTCCGTTTGGTGATAGCAGAGCTGCTTATTTCTTGAGACATGGGTGAATCATGTTGCCATATATCAAGGATAGATCTGATACAGATGGTACCACTTTCTGGATATCTGACTTCTGTGGTTAATGAAGAAATGAATGAATAAATGAAAAAAAGTGCTTATTATATTCACAGCACTGGAGATACATATACAAAAACAAGATAGACCTTGTTCTCAAGAAATACTTAGTCTAGCAGGGAAGATAATCTATAAAAGGATGAAATCTGCCAGTTAACAGAGGCATCTGGGAGAGAAAAAAAGAAATTGTTACCATTAACTTTGTCCAAAGACTCTTGCTGTGTTACTCCATCATATGGAATTCAGCTTGTCAAGTCTGTCTTAGACTTCTCTCCCTGAATCAAAGAGTTTTTGTTATTAGAAATGTCATTAGGACTCCATTAAAACATGACCTCATTTGGTATTGTTCTCTGTTTTAGTTTTTTTTAGTTTAGTCTCCCCAATTAGATTGTAAGATCTTTGAGGAAAGAGACAGTGCTGTAATATATCTTTTAAACTGCATGGTTCTAGACACACAGTAGGGACTCAGTGAACATTTGATTGATTAATATAGCCCCACAACTTGATCCCTGAACAACAGTATTATAGCTAGACATATATATTTCACATGTAATCCCCAAAGAGCAACATAGCTCATTGCAATGAAATGACTTCCATTCTGCCTCCATAGCCTTCCACCTTTCCAAAAAAAAGGGTGGAATGTGCATTTCTTTATCTTTCCTTCAGACCAAGGTTGGGCACTGTAATTACTTGTGTTCCAGGCCTCAAAGATAACAATGAGGAAGCTAAATTAGGTCTTATTTTGCTCCAATTGTACTCTCTTCCTCTCAGACCATACTTTGCCACCTCTCTTTCCAATACTGGTTGTACTCCTGAGAGCTATGGGATTGTGTTGACCCTAACCCTTTATCTTTGTTCTACCTAGATAGAAGGGAGGGTTTCACATATGAGTGGAACTAAAGGGAAGGTAGGAGGGCAACGGGTCTCCTGGGGGTAAGCCAGATTGCCAACCCTTTACCCATTTTCCTAACCAGTGTTAATTCCAAGAGCCTGGGACTGTTTCAAAGAGATAATTGGATCTCCCAAGCCCTCCTCGTTAGTCAGGTATAGTAGTCTTTTCCTAAAGAAACTCTTGACGGCAGATCATTGCTGCTCATTGTTTCAGGTAATTCATGGTTTGGTATCTGGGCTCCTTTGAAGTAAAAAAGACTCCAAAATATAAACCTTTCTCCTCATAAAAGAATCCACTTGTGTTATTTAAATCCCAGGGTTTTACATTACAATAGTTGCCCATCAGACTTGGAGAGAAATAGAACTTTCTGTGACAATACCTTATGGGGTGTTTAGGGCTTAGAATGTAGCCTAATCAGGAGGTGTCACTGATGTGGCTGTTGAATAAATGATGTACTATGGAAGAAAATGATTTATACAACTTCTTCAATAGGCAGTATATAGTTCTCTTCTTCCAAAAGAAGGAGTGGGTGGGAAAAGTGATTTTTTTGATTAAGTTTTTCTGAAGTGGTTCAAGACCACAAATTTTTAACATTCTCCACCCCCCCCCATATGGTTGACTCCTATTTGAACTTTCACAGTTTGCAAACATGAGAATGTTCTGACAACACTTCCCAAAGACCCCCTAATCTCCCGCATTCATTTGGAAATGGGAGAACATGCTTCCCCCAGCCATTGTGCATCTGGCTTTGAAGTGCAGCCTGTTTGAGGTCTTACTTCTGCCTTTCTGAGTTTTGTTTTCCAGAGTGGATTTTCCCATCTTTGCATATTTATATTTCTGACACTGGGATGCCCACGGGGTAGAGTGGTCTCCAACATGCGTAGTCTGACTCCAAGGAGTGTCTGATCAACCAATCGGAGGGGTGGGAAGGTTGAATCTATTTCCTCTTCCCTTAAGAAATTTGTCTCCCACTCAATCACACTTTCTTATCCCCTCATAGTCACCCATCTGTTCAGTTCCTTTTGGACCCAGAGTCGGCTCCTCAGGACATTATCTAGGCATCTATTGCAGCAACTGTCCATGAGCCATTGGGAGCCAAGGTGGTTGTTCCCCTCCTTCGCCCCTTGCCCATCCCATTCCCCATTTCACTTTGAGATTGTAGCAGGTATCTTGGGGAGTTGGCTTTGACAGAGGTGGGAGTAATCAATGAACAAAAGCTCCACTTCTCTTTTCATGGCAGAGTAAGTCACATGGGATGAGTAGGCATAGATGGGTCATATATATTATAACCTATCTCTGCCTACTCATTATATCTTATTACATCATTATCTTTTCTTTCAAACTTACCCCTCTTAAAAATTTCTCTCTAGGGCACTGTCATCCTTATAGTTATACAGGTTCAAGATTATCATTCTCCCTAGCTCCATATACCCAATCAATTGCCAAGTCTTATTTTTATCTTGACATCTCCTCTCACACCTTATTCCTTCTTGTTTTGTTTTTTGCTTTTTGTTTTTGCTTTTTACAAGGCAATGGGGTTGTCACTTGCCCAAAGTCACACAGCTAGGTAATTATTAAGTGGCTGGGGTCACATTTGAACTCAGGTCCTCCTTACTTCAGGGTCAGTTCTCTTTTCACTGTGCCACCTAGCTGCCCCACCTTATCCCTTCTTTCTACTCATATGGCAACCACAATCCTCATTTCCTGACTGGGAGACTATTATAATAGTCTCCCAATTGTGTCCTCCTCACAAGTTGCTCTCTGTAGTGCCTTTCTATCTTCCGTGTGGTGTAGCCACCACAGAGATATTCCTAGAATGCATGTGTGATCTCTTCAGTCCCCTATTCAGTTAACTTCCCTGACTTTTTATTACTTTAGGCAAATATGATTTCATCTTGATCTTGTCCTTTTTACAATTTATATTTTTGATTAAGTTTATAATCATTCATTCAGTAGGGTGAGGAATTAATTTATACTAAGTGGCATATTGGATAGAGCTTCAGACCTGGAGTCAGAAAGATTCATCTTCCCGAGGTCCAGTCTGACCTCAGTCATTTACTAGCCATGTGTCTTTGGACTAGACTGTTAACTTTGTTTGTCTCAGTATACTTACTTGTAAAATGAGATGGAGAAGGAAATGGCAAATCACTCTGGTATCTTTGCCAAGAAAACCCCAAATGAGGTCAGGAGGATTCATGTCTGACTATATATGCATATTGAGGATGAGTGCCCAAAAATGTCACTACTGAGAAAGGAGATCAATGAAATATGGTCAGAAGTCATGATGTTGAGTCTTGGTGGATCTGCCACTTAAAAGCTCAGCATTAGTTCGTGTTATTCCATGGTCAAAAAGAGTAGGGTTCAACTACTACTAAATTTCACTAAATTAATGAAATTTAATGCTTCTGCCTTCCTACCCCAAATGTACAAAATGACTTGTTCTATGAACTGGAAAGTATTATCTGTAGACAACTATTTTGACAAGATTGACATTTCTCAACACTGAGAATCAATGTCTTCGATTGGTTGTACATTGCATGAATGCTACCAAATCCTGCCCTTGGCTCATAATATTGCATCAGACAAATACTATTTCTGCTTTCCAGGCTATCCCATAGACCTAGGTTTCCCTGAGAAAACCCAAGTGCCCAAAACATCCATATATATATATATATATATATATATATATATATATGTGTGTATATATATATATATATATGCTTATGCATATTCTGGATTTCCTTTGGGTTTAAAGCAATGGACTGAGCATTGGTAGTATTTATTTGCTCTGTTGTACTTCAGCATCAGTGTGCACTTGGTGTCCTAAGGATTCACATATTACAGAATGAAACCATTCAAGGGGTGGGGAGAGGGCAGTAGGAGGACATGTTTAGCATCTTCCAGTGGTCCTGCATCTTCCATAATTGGCTGGCTTTGACTTCCCACAGTATTAAACTAGCCAGCATGGTATAATCAACCAATTGAAACAATTACTCTCTGATCTGATGATGATTGACAACTCAGCCAGCCAGAGACAATGGTGGAAAGAAGGCATGGAAATGGGTTGCTTCCTTTAAAATATTATGGACCCATAACTATTTAGGGGGGTCTCATTAGTCCTAAGCTTCTGGATCTTGAGATGCCATGGTTAGCCATACTAAATGGGTTTGACATCTCATTCAGTGGGCTTGTGTTCATTTGTATGTATGTTTTTAACTCCTGGGGAAACAAGATTTCCCTGCCCACCTGAAACCTGCCCTCCTTACCGTCTCCATGAAGAGCTGGTCACCTCTGGTTAGGCTGTGCATTTGAGTGTAGCATTACTAATCAACTGCCTAATTCAGGGGGAATATTTTGTAAGCTCTGGCCTTGTTGCTCATTTACAAGAATTATGGACTTTGACAGAACTCTGACAGTGCAGTCCTCCTTGTCATATTTGTAGTAATTACTATTCCTTCCCTCTAATTACTTCTTCTCCCTGTGATGAGCTCTTTCATCATTCTGGAGGGGGAGGTCCCTTTATCCTCTCACTTAGCTATAAACTGTTACACAAGGGCTGCCTTCATTTTGAGCTGGTTTCTTTCCTTACTGGTCTTGTCAAGCATCCTCTTCTTCTCCCTATCTCTTGTTTTCCAGTCATGCCTCTTTGACAGCTGTTACCAGTCCTGGTGAAGAAATGAATTGTGCTTTTAATTTTTTAGTACCTTGCTTCTGAAGGTCATCTGTCAACTGCCAGTCACCTGGGACAAATTCTTTCTCCCTCTTTTCTCCCCTCTAGCTGAAGGGAGGACATTAAGTTTTGGTACTGCCTATCACAGACACTGAGTAGGCTGGATTCACCTTGGGAAGCTCACCCAAGATTATAACCAGGTCTCTGAGCCAGGTGGAGAAAAATAGCAAAGGAAACATAATATTTAAGAGTCTAAATGTGCTGAGTGGATGCTTTGAAAACCTAACCTCAGGCAAAAGGTTTTCCGTTCAGGCTTAGTGACTGATGTGGAATTGTCTACTGTTAATAACCAAGAGATTGAAGACTCAAAGTGTCCATAATTTTATCTGTCAACTGGAAGACTCCAAGTCATAAACTTGCTTGGTGTTCTTTGGTTTTGCTAAAGTTTCCCATTCTGTTTTCCTTGACTTTGGCCATGACCTCATTTCTGTCCTTAACTGTCCAGATGAAATGAGGGTTCCATCTTAGTTTTTCTACTCTTCATTTTGCCTTAGTTTCCTCATATGGTTGTTTTGCAGTAACTTTTGAACTTGGTTCATTTAACCAATTCTGCCTTTACTGCAGGATATTACTATATGACATTACTTCTTTTTTTGTGGTTCTGTATGTCACCTGAGAACTAAAGTGGTCAACAATAGAAGTCTTAACATGGTCATTAATTTTAAAGTTTTCTTTTAAATATTTTCTCTTTTTGAAAGAACTTGACAGATACTAATAAATACAAACATTTACATATCCTAAGATGTGTAACTGTGGACCTTTGTTTAAAATAACTTGGTGTTTTAAAATCTACATATTAAATCAAACACAATTGAACCAACATTATTCTATCACTCTGAGTTCTTTTTTTAGTCATCATCACTTCTTTCTATACTCTCTCTAAAACAAATCTCCAAATATAAATACCTTGTATTAATACATAATTATAGACAAATAAAACAAATTCATAGTTTTAAACAGTTTTCAGTGAAATTTGGTACATGGTTTAGAGTCACAGAGATGTGAAGGAATGAAAAAAAATCACTTGAAGCATTTACCAAGTTGTGGTAAGTATTGGGGATATAGATATAAGAGGCAGAGGCAGTTTTGCCCTCAAGAAGCTTACAGTCTAATATAGAGAGACAACATATAAGGGAAAATGAGGAAATGACTTGGAAAAAAATGGCTTGCAAAATGGCAGCACTTATGACTGCAGTTATTAAAGATCAATGACAAAATTGGATTATAGTTCCTGGTTCCAGAACTTGGAGGCAAGGCAACTTTCAAGGTTGCAGAGTAAATGGCCTAGCACCTAGTTCCTAAGAGCAACCTCTTGGTTCTAAATGAAGAAGTGAAATCTCTATTTCAATATTACATTTGGGGGTGGCTAGGTGGCACAGTGGATAGAGCACCAGCCTTGGAGTCAGGAGTACCTGGGTTCAAAGCCGACTTCAGACACTTAATAATTACCTAGCTGTGTGGCCTTGGGCAAGCCACTTAACCCCATTGCCTTGAAAAATCTTTTTTTTTTTTACATTTTGTATATTTATTTTATTTAATATTTATTCTCATTTTGTACAAATAATGTTTTTTTACATTAATAAAATATTCTTGTTTAAGAGTAAATGAAATACCTCCTCCCTCCCATAAATATAGACTTGCTTGAGCAATAAAGTAAAGGGGAGAGAAAAAAATTAAAATAAAAAAATAGTAGTAATAATTGTAGGTATGGCCAGGTGGAGCAATGGATGGAGCACCAGCCCTGGAGTCACGAGCACCTGAGTCCACATCTGGCCCCATATACCCAACAATCACCCAGCCGTGTGACATGCAAGCCACCCGAACCCCATTGCCCTATAAACCCCCCCCCCCAAAAGAAAAAAAAGACCCAAAATAAAATAAAATAGTAATAATAGTAGGGGTGGCTGGGTGGCAGACAGAGCACTGGCCCTTGAGCCAGGAGCACCTGGGTCCAAATCCGGCCTCAGACACCCAATGATCACCCTGCTATGTGGCCCCAGGCAGGCCACCCAGCCCCATCTGCCCTGCACCCCCCCCCAAATAATAATAATAAAAAATGTGCTTGAGTCTTTGTTCCAACACCAAGAACTCTGTTGCAGGTGGATCACATTCTTTATGATAAGTCCATGGCAAAAGTGACTTCCATATTTTTTCACCGTTGCTATTGTTGATCGCAATTGCCTCCTTTCATATTTCTCCACTACCATGTACTATATTTTATCTCTCCTTTCACTCTGACTTTGCTGTAGGGTCGCTGAGTGGCACAGCAGACAGATCCCTGGTCCTGGGGCCAAGAGGCCCTGAGCCCCCCTACCACCCCTTAGGCCCAGAATCCACCTGGCCCTATGGTCCTGGACAGGCCATCCAATCCCAGCCCCTTGCAAGAAGTAAACAAGAAAATGTGTTATAACTGACCACTCTCCCCCCATGGTCCATCCTCTCCTCCATCACTCACATCCTCACCCCTTCCCCCTCCTTCTTACTCCAGATGCCTATACCCCATTGAGTATATATGCTGTTTCCTCTCCTAGCCACCTCTGATGAGAGCGAAGTTTCCCTCATTCCCCCTTGCCTTCCCCCATTCTATATCATTGCAATAGCTCATTGTAATAAAGAAAAATCTTATTATATGAAATATCTTAGCCTATTCCCCCTCTCCTTTTCTTTCTCCCATTACATTTCCCTTTTTTTCTATTGACTTCATTTTTACACCATATTTTATCTTCGAATTCTGCTTTCTCCTGTGCTTCAACTATAAAAGCTCCCTCTACCTGCTCTATTAACTGAGAAGGTTCATATGAGTATTATCAGTGTCATTTTTCTATACAGGAATACATGCAGTTCATCCTCATTAAGTCCCTCATATTTTCCTCCTCTCCTCCAATCTCCATGCTTCACCTGAGTCCTGTATCTGATGATCAAACCTTCTGTTCAGCTCTGGCCATTCCAACAGGAACATTTGAAATTCCCCTGGTTCATTGAAAGTCCATCTTTTTCCCTGGAAGAGGACATTCAGCCTTGCTGGGTAGTTGATTCTTGGCTGCATTCTAAGCTCTTTTGCCTTCCTGTATATTATATTCCAAGCCCTATGAGCTTCCAATGTAGTTGCTGCTAAGTCTTGTGTGATCCATGATATTTGAATTGTGTCCTTCTGGCTGCTTGTAATATTTTCTCTTTGACTTGGGAGTTCTGGAACTTGGCTATAATATTCCTAGGGGTTGGTCTTTTGGGATCTCTTTCTCGGGGGGATCGGTGGATTCTCTCCATTTCTATTTTGCCCTCTGCTTCTAGGATATCAGGGCAATTTTCCTGTAGTAATTCTTTGAAAATGATGTCAAGGCTCTTTTCCTGATCATGACTTTCAGGTATTCCAATAATTTTTAAATTATCTTTCCTAAGTCTGTTTTTCATATCAGTTGTTTTTTCAATGAGATATTTCACATTTTCTTCTAATTTTTCATTTTTTTTTGGTTTTTGAAGTATTGATTCCTGATTTCTAGTAAATTCATCAATCTCCCTGAATTCTATTCTTTGTCTGAAGGATTTGTTTTCCTCAGAGAGTTTTCTTATCTCTTTTTCCATCTGGCCAATTTTGCTTTTTAAAGCATTCTTCTCCTCAATAACTTTTTGAACTGTTTTATCCATTTGACCTAAGCTGGTTTTTAGCATGCTATTTTCTTCAGCATTTTTTTTTTGGATTTCCTTGACTAGGCTACTGACTTCATTTTCATGTTTTTCCTTCATCTCTCTCCTTTCTTTTCCCAGTTTTTCTTCTAACTCCCTTATTTGATTTTCAAAGTCTTTTTTGAGCTCTGTCATAGCCTGATCCCAATTTCTGTTTTTCTTGGAGTCTTGAGATGCAGGAGCTTGTTCTTCCTCATCTTCAGACTGAGTATTTTGATTCTTCTTGGGCTCATTTGCAAAATATTTGTCAATGGTGTTCCTCTTGTTTCTCTGCTTGCTCATTTTCCCAGTCTGAGCCTGTTTTGGGGGTGCTTCCTGAGCTTTTGGGATACTCCCACAAGGGTCTCAGTGTGTGAGGCTCTGTCCTCCCTCCTGGTCTGTGAATGACCATATGTGCCCCCCTCTGCTACTGGACTGAGGTGGGGGGGGGCTCTGCTGTTCTATGTGGGTCCTAGGCTGCGATCAGGATCTGAATGTGGGCAGAGCCCCAGAGTCCTGTTCCAGGGGCAGAGGACAGAGCTCGGCAGTCTCTCTCTCTTCATTCCCCTCCCTCAGCTCAATGGGCTCATGCCCCGGGGCTCCTGCTTACCGGCTCCGCCTGCTTCTGTTTCCTGGCTCAGGGCTTCCAAAAGACCAAGCTGGGTGCTGTGTGCCCTGAGGGCTGGGCTCCACGTGCTCGCTCTGGCAGAGGTCCCCTGCTGTTCCCCCACTTTGTGCTGGTGCTCCCCGGGGTGCAGCTCAGGAGACTCCCCAGCTGCTGTGAGCTGAGGCTCCCAGTGCCCTGGGGCTGCCTCCGGGAGGCTGAAGTTCTTTCTCTCTGGCGGGCCGCCCCTCCGGCCTGGGGAGCTGAGCCTTTCTGCTCTTTTCTAGGTTACCTTGAGTAGGAGAACTGCCTCACTGAGTCCCTCTGTGGGTTCTGTCTCTTGAAAGTTTTGCCTTGAAAAATCTTAAAAAAATTACATTTGATGTTTTGTGTTAGGCTGTTTAGTGATAACTGCCCCCAAACCTATGTCCCTATCTAAGAAGCTGGCTGATTTTGACCAAATTGATAAAGCATTGAGGGATATTAGATTGTAAATTAGATTTTATATTTAGTTCACTCCATTGTTTGGACCCCACCATCTTCAGAATTATCACAGAGGTAGTATGGAGAAATGGATAGAGTGCTTCCTGACTTGAGTCAGGAAGACCCGTGTTCAAATCCTGCTTGAGATTTACTAACTCCATGGCTCTGGGCAAATCTGTTAACCTGTCAGCCATGGGTCCCTCATCTGAAAAATGAAAATAATAATAATGATACCTATTTCTTTGGGTCAATTTGAGGATCAAATTGAATGATCCAATAACCCCTTGAGGTGGTATCATCATCATCATCATCATCATCATCATCATCATCATCATCATCATCATCATCATCATCTCCTTCTTACAGATGAAGAAAGAAGTTTTACATTGGGAAAATAGGAGTTGACTGGTGGATATTTAACAACCAATTCTCCAGAAAAATGTAATTCCTTCACCCTTATAAATTTCATTTGTAGTATTAACATTTTATCCATCACTTCATTCATTCTAGATAACTGACAAATCAAACTTTAAGTTGTAGAATGGGCTTTTAGATCATCACTTATTGGCTCCCACACACCCCTCAAAAATATCTTGGGGAGAAGCTAAGGGAAGAAATGGACAAGAGTCATAAAAGAGGGGCAGGCATGGATAAGTTAGGAAAGGCCTCTTCCATATTAGAGGGAACATTTACATTGATGAGATCACAGATCCTTGTGGGCTATTAGATTGTCTTCTTAGGTTCTGTTGTTTGAACTGGGATTGAGTGTTGATTTGAGAATAAACATGAATTATATCTCTCCAAATTAAAACAAAATAAGGCTAAAATTCTTTTAAAAATTAGCAAACTGTTAAAGGATATTCAAAATAATTTATAAACTGGCTATTTTTCAATTAATCCCATTTTTTTATAAACAGGCTATTTTTCAATTAATCTCATTTTTACTGTTAGTTTTGTTGATTTTGCATACAAAATATGATGATATTTTTTAATTTTTCTTCCTTTGAATGATTACATATCGAATAGTATTATACAGTATTAACTGTCTTCTTATACTACAAACAACAGGAATTCTCCAGGCATATAATAAAAACTTTCCATCATCTAGGTTTGTGGAACTTTCTTCTAAGGAATGTTTGCCTGTTGTCTAACATTTAGTAGCTAATGCTTTCTAAATGAAGTCATGTGATAAACATTACTCCTAAATCACCAAAAGGTGAACCTCAATCCCAACTTCCATGTCTCATGGGATTATTTCAAACGGGATTAATTGAAAGAGATGAATGCTCAGCCAAATTACTATTAGCCAGACCTCAGATGGATAGTGAGTGCTGGGAGTGTAAATGTTTGCCTATATTTCCTTGGGTGCTTCCCAATGAATGGGATTCTTTCTAATGGAAATGTGGAGTTTCTTCCAGTCCCCTGCCAATCTTCTCTTTACTGATAGAAATACCAAGTAGCTATGTGAGGGTTAAAGTACGAGTCTTCATTTGCAATGAGTTTCAAAGCAGGATTGTTCCTGCTATAGATGGTGAATAAGTTCCCCCTTTGACATTAGTTCTTGGGAGGGAACACCCACCCCCCCCAAAGAATTTTTGAAGATTTAAGAGCACTAATTGGTTAGTTGGCATATACTTGAGCTTGTTGATGGTCTTTTCCAAATGCAAATTGGCGAGAGCCCAAGTGCCTCCCTTGTGAACTGTTCCACATTCAGCACTGGTCTTTGGCCTTGGTACTTATCCAAGACCATCAACTGCCTAATACATAGACACCTGTTGTTAAGGGGAGAACCTGTTATCGTTAGGGTCTCATAATTCATCTAAAGATGATAGTCAGTTATTAACATTTGGAGGTAGTTAACTCATGATGCGCTGGGTATTTTGCTTGGCCTTGTATGCCAAGGATGGCTTTGACAGAAGGAATGGCCAGTGTGAAATGATAGTGCAAAATCTTTTGTTGAAGTTAGAAGAAAAGAAGAAAAACACCTTGTGCTTTTGACAAGCAAATTTACAATGCAACAAATGGCCATGCTTTAAAGAAAATGGTTAACTCTTAAAATGCTGGCAAAAGGGAATACAACAAATTAACTTAAGAGTTTCTTCTATTTAGGAAAAGAATCTCCCAAAATGAGGTTTGTACTTAGAGTTTCAATATACTATAAATAATAACACTAACCACTGCTTTGGTCCATTACTTAGCCTCACTTCTAACAGGAGAAATTTATGTTTCAGTGTGAAGTCAGTTCTGGTAATAAAATAAGACACTAACTAACAGAAAAAGGCCACCTAGCACATCCCAACAATGAATGGTGTGCTCAGAACTTGTAATGGAGGAAATCAGTCTGAATTAGCATAGTCAAGCAAGACTTTACTGAAGAAGATGAAATCTGAGCTGAGTCTTGAAGGGTATTTCAGAGTTAGACAGGTAGAAATGAGGTACAATATCCATATATAAAAGGGAAACTTTAGAAATGAGTATAGTACAATTAGGGACCCTATGGAGACTTTTATTAGAGGAAAGGATTCATTTTGGACAGAAATGATGGCTAGATTAGGAAGAACAATAGGCCCATTTTTGGTTACTTTGGGTTGTCTCTAAATTTAATTCTTTACGATAAAGCCTAGCATAGTACATTGTATGTTGTAGGAACTTCACTATTGGTTGACTTGAATAGAATTCATAGTTGAATGTGAAGAGAAAATATTCATGGCTCATTTGATTTCAGATATTATAAGTTTCAGTGGCCAACATTTAATATTGCCATCATAACCATCATATAGACAGACAGTTGATGGGAATACTGGACTTAGGGACAGGAAGTCTTGGATTTGACCTGGACCTCTTATACTTCCTAGCTATGTAATCCTGGATATGATTTTGAATTTAACTTTCTTCCCTTGAAAAATGGGAACTTTAATTCCTTTAGTATTTTCCCTGACAAGAGTTTTTGTAAGGCTCAAATGAGATCATGTCTGTAGAGTTCCTTGCAAAATTTGAGGTGCTACATAAATACCAGTTGTAATTGTTAGAATGATAAAATATTAGAGGTGAAGAAGCTGACATTTGTGCAACACCTTAAGAAGTAACTTCCTCCCACTTCAGTGAGATAATGTGTGTGAAAGGGCTTGGGAAACCTTTTGTGTCAGCTCTCTCTAAAATAAAGGAGAAATAAAGAAAGAAAAGCCTGCTGGTTCTGTGAGTTTCATTTGGAGTTTCAGGGGATCGGAGTTAAAGTCTCATCTCTAACACTTAATCTCCCTCACACTATGTCCTCTTTTTAATATGAGTAGGCTGGACTAGAGAGTGAGGAAGGTATTTTCTAGGACTAGAACTAACATCCTATGATCACTTCCCTACTGAGATGGCTTTATAGATGCCACAGTGCTCTGTAAGTGTGTGCTTAGGAGATATTGAATTCATCCAAATTTGGGGTGTCTTCTTTTGTGAATAGATATCCCTTTGTCATCCTTTGTTCTTACTCCTTGGGCTGATCTTTCTTTGGGTGTTCCATCTCTTAAGGTGACTAAGGCAAGGAGAATTAGGCAAAACATGTGTCAGAAATAACCCCTCATTATTCAGTGAATATTAGAAGATGGTACTAAGGTTAAAGTTTTCATCTTCTAGATTTTTCATTTTATTTTGGAATTGGGAGTAGGGGAGGGACTAATCTGGAAGTGCATTGGCCCAACCCTGTTGCTGATTGGCAAGAAACCATTTTTACTTTTTACCTGGACCAATTGTTCTTCCTTAGATATCTTGGTGGCCCTTCTGCTCCTGAACTCCCAAACTCAAATGATCTATCAATCTTAACCTTCCCAACAGTATACCTGTTGTTAGTATTTATCTTTCTCTCTTTTCAGCTGATAGTAAGTTTGGGTGGTCTGAGGTAAAGTTTCTTGGGTGGGAATCAGATTTAGACTGGTTTTATATATTTCCCTTGACATACTCTTGTGGTCCAGTCAATCTGACTTATAGTGGATTTTTTGGGAGATGTAATCATTTTGATATGGTTTCATTTTGGGGCAGTGATTCAGAATGCCTGTCCTTGAGTAGAGAAGATGTGCCGAGTTGGTTTCCCCAGTGTTATTTAGAGTTATGGCAGTAGTGTTTAGTATGGAAAAAAACCTAGAAATTCAAGGATTATTCAAACCCACAATGAAATGGGATCAGTCATACCAAAAGACAAAGGACAGTGTGGTCAAAACCAAGAAATAACAAGAACTGATTGATTAGCGCTATTTAACAGTCTGGTTAATGCTTCTCTAAATAAGCAAAGACCTCCAGAAGGACTAGGAAGTTGAAAGGTTTCTCATTGATTTCTTCACAGTATAGTATAGGCTTCTTGAAGGTGGTAAGAAGATTGGTGAAGAACAGCTGTTTGGAATGACTTCTCTGGGGCTTTGTGGTCCTGATTGATAATTTCAGTTGCTTAGCCAGTTCTTTGTCATACATCTTATTGCCCCATGCTACCCTCTTTCTCCCCCTATATTAACACCCCCTTTTCATTTCTTAAATTATAAGCAAACTGTCATTGCTTTTGAAAAGGATAGTTCAAACTATTTCCCTAGGGGAAAAAACCCTGTAACTTTCCAAATCAAAATATCCTTTCTTGGCCACTATACTTCAATATATGTTGTTTTCTCATATTGGAATGTAAATTCCTTTAGGGCAAAGTTATCTTCACTTTCATATTCATGTTTGTAGTACCTAGCATACAGTATGTCCTTTTATAAATGTCCTTCCTCCCTCCCTCCCTCCCTCCCTCCCATCCTTCCTTCCTTCCTTCCTTCCTTCCTTCCTTCCTTCCTTCCTTCCTTCCTTCCTTCCTTCCTTCCTTCCTTCCTTCCTTCCTTCTTCCCTTCCTTGTTTTCCTCCTTCTTTCCCTTCCTTATCTTCCTTCTTTTTCTTCCACCCCTCCTTCCTTCCTTCCCTATCAGGTTGCTCCCCCCCCCCCCCAATTGAGAATAGTAAATGAACATACACAGCAATTTTGCCCTTCTGGATTAAACTCTTGACTAATATGTTCTTGGATCTTTGAGGAATCACCCAAGAATTGTGATTGACAAGCACCTACTTTTGAAACCATTAGCTCAGTATTTGAAGATTAACTAGACAGATAAAAACATTTCCCATAGAAGAATTACAGAGCCTAGATACTTATGTGAAACTGTTTTGTTGTGTTGGCTGACCCCAATAAATTACCAAATATTTAACAATGATAATAAATCAAGTACTGAGCTGTCTGGAAGAAGCAAAGGTATTTTAATAATTAAACAGTTCTTTCTAGAGCCTCTTTATATGATGATTTTCTAGACTTCAAATCAGTCGTCCTCATCCAGGCTCCATATAATATATAGTTATTTCAAATCAGCTTTACTTACTGAGCTTTTTCTGGTAATGGAGCTTTGTCAGCAGAAAGCTTATGTACCTGCAAATGGTGAATGATAGACTGGTGTCAGATGGGAGCTGGAGAGCTACTTTCTGTTGGTAGATGGATTAGTCTGAACCTGGAGCTCAAAACTCCCCAAGTGTAATAGTTTCAGAGAAAAGGTATGTCTGAAATAGGGTGAGTGCTCTATCATTCAAGACTCCTTATTTTATACATTGAAACCTAATGATCTTAAAACTAAAGTTTCATGTTGGCCGTTCATGGGTTGTGTGTATTTATCTAATTTAATTTTTACATTGTCTTCTTCCCACTTTGTCTCTCCCTTCTTGCTCCTCTCCCCACTCATCAAGATCTACTTATAGTCTTAAAATCAATTCAAGTTTACTTATCAGTTAGTGTAGCCTCTACCTGGTAGGTTTATATTGTCCTGTCTGCTACTTCCTGTGGACCAGTGATCCTCCTTTAACTATAAGCAGGGTTGAATGCAGAGCTTCCAAATGACTGCTCTTCCCTAGGATGGGGAGTGATTATAGAAAAGGTTACAGTTATCTGATGAGAGCATGGTAACTGCATCTTAATGATGGAATTTCAGGTTTGGAGAAGGAAGAATTTTAATGTGGAGGTCTGGAGATCTCTGGTATTTCTGGGGAACATAATTTAACTGAGGATTGGGTTTTATGGATCTGGGAAGGTATGGTATCTCAGGTGTCAGCTGGAATATGACTGATCAGTTGCTAGAACACAATGTGTGGCCTGGTCCAGTGTAGCTATGTACTCTTAATAACTAGGCATTGGGGAAAATGTTCTCTTGTATTTGGATGGGCTACCTGACTTAGGGAGACTAGGACTGCTAAACTGTTTACACTTTGCCTATATTTTATTCTTTCATTGTTGCTTTCAATGGATGTTCTTGGGAGCTATCCACGAAAAATGGGTGCTGTCAGCTAAAAGGCTTTCAGGGCTTCCTAATCATGGCTTGATGTTTTTTTTTCTTTGCCTTTCTTTTTTTTTTTCATCCTTTCCCCATACCCAGCCTTTTTGAAATTGTTAGCCTTCATGTGAACTGAAAGTGACTTCAAAACATTGGAAGAAAATAGTCTGAAAGCTCCATGCCCGCTCAGCTCCTGGTAAGCAGAAGCAGTTGGCAAAGAAGTCGGAGCTGCTTTTGCACTGACAGGTGTTTGTGTGTCACTGTGGTGAAGGCTTTTGATGACAAAGCCACTTAGTTTTCTGTGTCTTGCCCTTCCCTTTGAGCAGAGGAGTTAGAAAAACTCCAATAAAATGACTGGCTAATGGGGACAGAAAGTTGGTGTTTTTCTCTCTCTCTTCCCCAGGTTTTGCGATTAGTTTGTCAGCTTTAGGGGCAGACAGCTCAAACTAGATGTATCTTGTGGTTCCCCATGGTCTCTACCAAATTAAGACTCAGATGGCATGAACTAGAGTGGCAGCTCATTGGGAACCCCATCTTCCACCCTGGTTTGGATTTGGTGATTATCAGAGTCTTGGGTTGAATAACACAGGGGAGCTGAAGAGTGAATTATAACTTCTATCATTGTCCGCTTTGACTCTACTTGTAAGTTGTTAAACCAAGTTTTATTTTTATTTAAAGGGGTATATTCTGTATTTGCTACTGAATTTCTGTCTCCATGGCTATAGGTAAAATGTAGACATGATATGGACTTCATGTAGTCTGGTTTGAGTGAGGATAATAAGCTCAAGATGTAGATGTTTGCTGTGGGATTCCTGGTTATATGCTATAATTGGAATGAAATACCTGAGTACTGAATACTTGAGCACTATCTGTTAAGAAAAATCATTTTAGGAAAAATGCCAAGAATGCCATAGGTGGAAAGAAGGAAAGCTTCCAGCTTTCTTGATGATATAGAATCACACCCTGATCAAAAGCATCCAGTAAATACCACTGATGTACTGCAAATGAGATCAGTCATACCAAAGGACAAAGGAAAGTGTAGTTAAAACCAAGCAATTACAAGAACTGATTGATTAGTGTTACACAACAATCTGGTTTATGCTCCCCTGAATAAGCAAAGACCTCCAGAAGGACTAGGAAGTTGAAAGGCTTCTCATTGATTCCTTCATAGTATAGTATAGGCTTCTTGAAGGTGATGAGAAGATTGGTGAAAAGAGCAGCTATTTGGAATGACTTCTCTGGGGCTTTGTGGTCCCAATTACCTGGGTTCAATTCCTAGGTTTTTCCACTTCTTTTTGTTTCTTGACTCCTCTGACCTTTAGTCTCCTTAGTTATAAAATGAAGAAATTGAGTTACTTGTGGTACAATTTTTTCAGCTCTGGATATGGAGTTAAAAGGTCCTGGGTTGGAATCCTGAGTCTTCTTTTTCATACCTCTCTGCCTGTGGGCTATTCATGTTGTTCTGGGCCTTGATGCTTTGCCTTCCTTGATAAAATGAGGGGGCTAGAACAGATGACCTTTAAGGTCCCTTGCACTTCAACATTCTAGGAACTGTAATGAAATGGGAATTGTTCTAGCCACAATTTATAAACACATGAACAAATATAGTCAATTCTTGGTTACCCACTTTGTGGATTGGTGATGGTGAATTTTAAATACCAATTTAATTTATTTCTATAACCCAGTACAACTGTTTGCAAATGTCATTAGGAAGGCAAAACTACTCAACAACAAATTCCAAAATCCACTAGAAATTATTTTTGTATTATCTGTTACTTTGAACTATCCATATAACTACTTCTTCATTGACATGGGTAATCAAAGGTTAATAGTAATTAGGCTAATGGAACAAGGTCTTCTTTTATCCAGTCAATGTTATCTCAAGTAATCATTAAATTTCTGTATCAGAAATCAAAGCTAAATTTGTACATTAGAATAATTGTTGAATAGAACAGTTGTGTGATCCTGGGCAAATCACTGAGCCAATCTAGACCTCAGTTTCCTCATCTCAAAAGTGAGTGACAAGGTGTAGCTAGGTGGCGTAGTGGATGGAGCACCGGCCTTGGAGTCAGGAGTACCTGGGTTCAAATCCGGTCTCAGACACGTAATAATTATCTAGCTGTGTGGCCTTGGGCAAGCCACTTAACCCCATTTGCCTTACAAAAACCTAAAAAAAAAAAGTGAGTGACAGCCTTGGTTTTGTTGACCTCTATAGATTCCTTTTAGTTCTGGATCCTAGACTCTACCTATCCAGACTTAAGCTAGGCAGAATGGGATATAGAAGAGCAACAGGCATGGTTCCTGCCCTTGAAAAACTTAGAATCTGGCTAGGAAAGCTTAGAATAACCAAACATCTGGGGCACAACAGAGAAAGACCAAATGCCAGACCATCTTATAATTATATACAATTCACCAAGCATTTATTAAGGATCCAATTTGTTCTAGATTTTGGGAGCTGGACATATAAAGAGGGAAAAAAACCCTAAATGGTTCCTTCCTTTAAGGAGCTTAGATTGCTTTGGGCATAATGATAGGTAGTGTTGTGTAGAGTAATAAAGGAATGGCAGAGGCAGTGTGATGCAATTGAGAGAGTATTGGACTTATAAACAGAGGCTTTGGGTTTAGTTTTTTTTTTTTTTTTGCAAGGCAATGGGGTTAAGTGGCTTGCCCAAGGCCACACAGCTAGGTAATTATTAAGTGTCTGAGGCTGGATTTGAACTCAGGTACTCTTGACTCCAGGGCCGGTGCTCTATCTACTGCGCCACCTAGACGCCCCAGCTTTGGGTTTAAATGTTGCCTATGATACCTACTTGCTTGCATCACTTTGGATAAATCATTTAGCTTCTTTGTGATTCAGTTTCTTCATCTGTAAAATGAAAGCCTTGGACTAGAATCCAGTGTCCTGTTGCCAGTTTTTGGAATGGGGGCCAGTAGACTGGATTTGACCCTCAGACCTCAATTTGCTGACACTTGCTGAGGTTCCTTTCAGCTCTAGATCACTACTCCAATGATCTATGAAGACTTCTGTAATTAGAGAAAGCCTCAGTGGGAAAGGCATTTGTGTTGGGCTTTGGAGACAAGGTAGGATTTATATGAGGAGGTGAAAGAAAATCTCAGAACTGGCGATCAAGGACACAAAGGGTGGATATGAAGAAAGAACCCTGAAAGTAGGCTCAGAAGACCTGGTTCAAATTTTGATTCTTCTATTATTTGTATGACATGGGGTGAACCAGCTAGGTTTTCTGAGCCCTTTTCTCTGAATATAATAGGAGAGGGTGGGACTAGCTGATATTAGTGAGCCTTTTTAGATCCAAATCTCTATTTCCATGATTTACTCAAGATACCCATTTGTTTTCTGTTAAATGAAGGTGTTATATTCATAGTTACCATAGGTACCTTTCTTCTCTCCTTCCAAGACCTTAGAAGAGACTTTAGAGACCAGCCTTCTCATTTTACAGATGAGAAAATTGAAGCAGAGAGATGTTAAGTGATTTACCCAGGGTCATATAGCTAGTAGGTATCTGAGGCCAGATTTGAACTGTGGTCCTCCTGATGTCTAGTTCTAACTTCTCTATAATGTGGATTCCACCCCAGCCAGTTTTTCTCATTATCTGATGGTCTCTTTTACCTTCACTGTTTGCTGTGGGAACTTTAACTTACTCTCTTTGGATCATTTAAAGACTTTATCCGCTGTTGTTCCTTCCCTTTAATTGAAAATATTCATACAAGAAAGGCAAATTTGAGAAATTACATTACTACCAAATGTTAAAATGGAAATTTGGTGCAAAGAATTCTGGAGTCAAAAATATCTGAGTTCAGATTCTGCCTCAGATGCTTACATGCCATGCACTCCTGGGCCTCAGTTTCCTTATCTGTAAGAGGAGAAGGGTTAGAATCAATAGTCTGTGAATTCTCTCCCCTGCTCTTGGTGTTTTGAGCCTATGATCCTGTTCTCCCCACCTCATCCTTGGGAGGGGGGGAGTCAAAGTCAACATTACTAATGGAAATTCATTTTCTTGTGTGAAGTTGGGATTTTTTACACATTCCTTCCCAGCCAGGAAGAATTATTATTTTCCTGGCCACATTTTATTGGGCCGCTTCGCGTTCTTATTACGTTGAGGGGGCCACTGTTGCTCCCACCAAGTGCTTTAAGATGCTTTGAGGCTGTGGTTCATATTAGGAGGAAAGTATTTGTCACTCCAACTCTCAGAATTGAATTTGCCTGAATTAATTATGATTTCCACTGCGTCCCCCTGGGCGGTGTTGTGGGGGGAAGGTAATCCTTTCTGATGTTGTATAGAAAATCAATTCTGGCCCACGGCACTGGCAGGCTGTGGGGGGAACTTGTCACCTACCTTATGGTCTTTATTTCTCATTCCTCTGGCCCCTTTGTTATTTTTCTTTTTCCCTGGGCTGGTTTGAGAAGTCACAAGAGCCGAGGAACAGAGCTTGGAGTGATGGATAAGGGGAAACTGCCCCACAAAGAGAAATCACATGGGTCCCAAGATGGACAATAAAGGACCTCGACCTTGTTGGTAGAGGTTTTCAAAGCAGTCTGCATTGTTTGTGGACTAGTTTCCATTGGGGGAGGAAACCCAAATCTCTCTTCCTTTGGTTTAAAGGGGTAAGGTGAGTAGCATTTGCTCATCTTTTGGGGATAAGACCTGATGAATTTTTGGGGGGAGACATATGCTGTTGTCTCCTTAGCCCTCTCACTCTAAAATGCACACCCTCTCCCTTTTCTGAATTTCCCTTGTCACTTATAGACCTTGAATATGCTTAGGGCGACCCAGTATGAATTTCTCTTGTCACTTGTAGACCTTGGCTATACTTAGGAAGACCCAGTGTGGAGTTTCCCTTCTGTCATGTGATTGTGGGACCATAGCTCCATTGGTCTTGCTAACTGACCCCTTTGCTAAAAGTTTAATAGGGGATAAATTCACATGTGAATTCATAATCCTCTCTGCTGGGTCAGGAGTGTTCCTTAACAAGCATGCATGGAGAACCTTAGATCTTTGTTTCCCTCTGACCCCTGTTCCTTTAGCCCCCTCCCTCTCCTCTCCACATTCCTGGTGCCAAGGATCCCTCCTCAGAAGAGCTGCATCTTCAATGAAATCCCCACTGAGGGATTATTGGAAGGTGGAGTCCATGCTATCCAGAATGCTTAGATTCTTAACCACAAGGGAGAGGGACTTATTCTTTTCCTCCAATATTTATTAATCTTTAGCCCAAGTTTTTATTATAAGTTGTGACTTAAAAACCTTTCTTTACTTGCAGATTTCTTGTAAAAATCCCCTCCCCCAATTGCTTTTATTACTTCCTGTTCCCCTCCCTTCCCATTGGTGTGGGTTGCTGTTAGTCTTACCTACACATGTCTATAAATACTGCAAATATTTTTGATACAATGTGCATTTAATCAACTTTTTGTTACTGTTATGCAGTTTGTGTGGAAGAAAATTGTTTCTGTCTTAATGTTCTATTGAAGTGCTTTTGGAGTGATGATATCATAATCACTTTAATACATTTAAAAGCTTCAAGGCTTAGCATTTATTGAACAAAGCTCATTGAAGGAATCTAACGGATGTCTTGAGGCTTTCCGCCGCTGTAAAAAGAACACCATTGTTCATGGTCCCTGTTACAAAGAAAATCTGAATTTTTATTTTATTTTTGCACCCTATTGGATTTATTTTTCAAAAGGTTTCCTACAAGCACTACTAACAAAGGGGTTGCTTTGTAAAAAAAATGAATCATTACAAATGTCAATGTTGACTTCTGTGAATTTAGCATTAATAATGGATAATGTCCTGCAACTCTATACTAAAAAAAATTCTAAGACTTGACCTTCAGGGTTCTAAAATGACTATGAAGTGGGAGCTGGGGGGAAGAGAGAGACTAGATTTGCCTTGCTTGGCCCCCAGAGAGCAGAACTAAACTATGGGTGAAAGCTGTAACAAAGCAGATCTAAGCTTGATTTAAGGAAGAACTTCCTATGGTGAAAATTATTCCCTGGTACAATGGGTTTCCTGCATGCCTTCTCCAAGACAAAGACTTGATGACCACTTGTTGGGTGTTTTGTAGTGAAAATTCTTTCTGGTGTGGATTGGATTTGATGGTCATGGTAGAGTTTTGTCAATTTTTGGAGCCCATTTTCCCAATTGGCTCCATAATTCTTGGAGATTCAGTGGTTAGGAAATGAGAAGGCAATTTCCAACTTTGTAGGAAATGATGTTTCCGCCCGCTTGCTCTGGAGGGTCAAGGATTGAGAGTGAGTTATTCAGGGATGTAACAATCATATTGTGGCTAGGTTTTCATCAGAGGGAAGCAGAGAGTTTGGAGAGTATAAAGGGGCAGAAGATAGACATTGATAACAGTTGTTGTTGGTTGATAGCTTCCATGGTAAAATAATGGACTGGAATGCTTTAGGCTGTAGGCCACTCCTAAAGTGTGGCATAATCTTCTCAGAGACAGAGTAGTGAAGTAAAAAAAATATGACTAAAAGCAGAGAAACATTACTTTCTCTGTATATTTATAGATAGTAGATCCTAGGATTTAGAGCTGGGAGGGTCCTTAGAGATTGTCTGGTCCAACCCAGTGATTCAAGTGGCTGAGGGCATTTCAAATCATAAAATCTTTTGACTTCCATTAAAGGAGATCCTTGGGCTCCATGCTAAAGGGGTAACTCTTGGGTGTTGGTCAGGGAAACAAATGGAATTAGGTTGAAATTGTTTTTAAAACCCTATGATGGGCAAGAGTTAGAAGTCATTCAGTTTAAGGAAGACAGCTTCCTGCTCTGATATGCAATAGTATTTGATATAAACATCAGAGGGAGAAAGACAAAGTGCTGCATGAAGTTTATGTGTGTGTGTGTGTGTGTGTGTGTGTGTGTGTGTGTATGTGTGTATGTATGTATGTATATATGTCTCAGCTGGGTTTTAAAGGATGGTTAAAAATTCAACACATTAGGAAGGGGGAGAAGGATAGTCTGGCCATAGGGAACAGAATGGGCTGCAGGGATATCTTGCCACCTATGTAAGCTCCAAATCATTCAGGGTAACTTTCTGTATCATATTGTGGTAACAAGGGAGGAAGACTGAGAGAGGATGAATGGTGGCTCTGTTTCTGGTAGGGGAAAGGATGGATTACCCATTTGTCCTTCATCTTCATCATCATTGTCTTCATCATCACCTCCTTAATCAACTGCTATCTCTCCAGATACATAGTTTCCTTCTTGGACTTTTTTTCTCTTCATGGCCACAAATATTTCCTTTTTGTTTTGCTCTTGGATAAAGTTACCTGCGGCATCACTAATGATCAGTGTGTTCTCTCCAACTCCACTGATACAAGGGACAGTGGAATCAGCAGGTGAGCAGGTGTTAACCACTGCCTTACCACCATCACATCAGGTCATGTCATAACCTGGCTGATTAAGAAGGTTCTTTGGTGCTGGCTTTTTAAAACTTGATATGATTCTTTGGGAACTCTCTTTTTAAAAAATTCTGTGTCCCACAGCTGCCCCTGCTGGAGTCCTCCATTTCCGGGCTGATGACCAGGGAGGAGCCTATGCTTTGGGAAGGATGTATTGCTTGTGACTGGGCAATGATTCAGATAGGCATCCTATGGGGCAAAGGAAGTAGTTTAGAGTTGTAATATTATCAGACAGATCCCTCATTTTCTGAGTGTTCATTCATTTATAACACTCCAGCACCTAGATAAAAAGTTAGAACAGTCCCAATGCCATACAGCCTCAAACTGCCTTTCTGTGATTCCTTTTACTTTGTGAGGCTGTCATTGGCATTCATTTTAATGTGATTTTATCCAATTAAAAGTGGTACATGGAAGCACAAAACTATTTGCTTTGGGCCCATGACTCACAACCACATGATTCTAATTGACTTTCATATCTACCTTTCTTCTTTGTTGGCCTCTTCATCATTTCCTTTCTAGGAGGAAACAAAAGTGTTTCGATGGACACTTTCCACCCGAATATGCCAAGGTTAATGTTCTATTAGCAGTTAAAGTAGTGTTTTCTGCCCTTCCAAACTCCTAGCAATCAAGAAGTCAAGATTAGTGTCTTTTAAAGAGACTGTCCTGTGAAGCAAACTATTTTTCAAATGCTGAAGTAGAAGTCAGACTAAATGCCCATAGCATTGAACTCTATTCAGCCTCAGTTGTGAGCAAATTCAGGTAAGGCTTCTCATTTTCTTTCATAAAATCAATTGTCCCATTCTGAACAATCCTCTAGGGTGTCTGGAGATGGGGACATGTTATGAAGATGCCTTGAGGCATGTGTGACCTTTGAAACAAACTGCTTCCTATCCTCTGTTTTCTTCATGATTCATTTTAATTGGGATGGTTAGGTAGTGCAGTGGATAGAGCCCCAGCCCTGGAATCAGGAGTACCTGAGTTCAAATCCAGCCTTAAATACTTAATAATTACCTAACTGTGTGATCTTGGGCAAGTCACTTAACCCCATTGCCCTGAAAAAAACCAAAATTAAAAATAATACTTTTTCATCTTTTGACACTTATCAGTTATTGTGGGCTGTTATTTCTTACCCCATCCACGTGTCTTGTCTTCACCTTCTGTAGTCTAACTTCTGACTTCATCATTCAACTGAAACATCATTCAACTTTATCAATTAATCCCTTAATTGCTAAATCCTATGACCTTTTTTCCTCATCCCTCATCTTTGACTTTGTTGTCAACTTTGTTGAACATTCTCTCCTTCTAGATACTGTTACCTTTCTAGGTTTTCTTGACATTACTCTCTCCTGGTTGTCCCTTTACCTATTTGATTACTCCTTCTCAATCTCCTTTGCTGAATTTTCATCCAAGTCATAGCTACTAACCACAGGTGTCCCTCAAGACTGTCCTGGGTTCTCTTCTTTTTTCCCCATTGTATTATTCACTTGGTGATCTCATCTCCTATTTTTTTTTAACTTTGTTTATTTAAGGCAATGGAGTTAAGTGATTTGCCCAAAGTCACACAGCTAGGCCATTATTAAGTGTTTAAGGTCATATTTGAACTCAGGTCTTCCTGACTCCACGGCCAGTGCTCTATCCACTGTGCCACCTAGCTGCCCCTATCTCCTATGGTTTTAATGAACATCTCCATGCAAACGATTCTCAGATCAATTTGTCCAACCTAGTCTGTTTCCTGGGCTCAGGTCCTGAATCACCAACTGCTTTTTTGGACATCTCAAACTGTATGTCCCATAGACACACCAAATTCATTATGGCCCAAACCGAATTCATTATCTACCCACCATCTCCAACCTTTACTTCTCCAAATCCCGGTTATTTCTATCCTGAAAGTCACACAGACTTACAACCTTGGTGTCATCCTTAAATTGTCACTGTGCACATTCAGTTGATTGCTTAATCTTGTTTCTATCTCTACAACATCTCTTGTCTAAGTCTCTGCCTTGTCACTCACATGGCCACCATGCTACTTCTGTTTCTTGTTGCCTTTCACCTGGAATAACACAATGAACTTATCAATATCTTCTTACTCCAATTTCTCCTCCATTCAGCTTTTAAAGTAATTTTCCTAGAGCAGATATGACCAGATTATTTCCTTATTCAGCAAATGCCAGTGCCTCCCTAATACTTCCAGGATCAAAATATAAAGTACTTGATTTTATTTTTTAGATTTTTGCAAGGCAAATGGGGTTAAGTGACTTACCCAAGGCCACACATCTAGGTCATTATTAAGTGAGGTTGGATTTGAACTCAGGTCCTCCTAACTCCAGGGCCAGTGCTCTACCCACTGCGCCACCTAGCCACCCCAGTACTTGATTTAAAAAAAAATACATTTTTAAGTACCACCTAGCTATCCCTAAAGTACTTGTTTACAATTTAGGGTTTCACATAACCTGATTCCTTCCTGACTTCCCTCTGAGACAATTTAGAATATCTAGATAGTTTAACCTCCTTCTTTCCTTGCCCATGATCTTCCACCTTCCAACTTCCGGACTTTGTGCTAGTTGTTGGCCATAGCCAGACGTTCTCTCTCCTCACCTTTGACTTTTCTTTTCCCCTGGCCTCCTTCAAGACTCAGTCAGATCCCACCTTTTTATAAGGGGTCTCTCCCAGGCTTCCATCAGCTTCTAGTGCTTTCCCCTGTGAGATCACCTTCCTCTACCCTGATCATATGTTGGACATACCTAGCTTTTGTATGTTATCTCCTCCATGTTAGCTTCATGCAGACAAAGACTACTTTGCCTTTTTTTATCCTCAGGATTTAATACAATGACTAGCACACAGTGAAAACAATAAATGTTTATTGCCTGAATGATTAACTGTTTGCTTGATTGTAAAGCTTCAGAAGGACAAGGACTTTATCTGAATTTTTTGGGGGGAGGATAATCCTTCCTCCTCTCAGAAATCTTTAGCATAATTTCTTACTCACTGAAGACCTTTTAAAATGAGCTAGGTGGCATCATGGATAGAGCAACATGCCTAAAGTCAAGAGGACTTGAGATCAAATCTGACCTCAGATAGTACAACCCTGAGCAAATCACTTAATCCTGTTTGCTACAGTTTTCTCATCTGAAGGATGCTCTATCCACTGAACTATCTGGCCACCTCATACTAGGGAAGCAGAACAGATCTCTTAAGACTGAGAGATAAGTTGCTGAGGACTCAGTATTTTCTCATTGAACTGAAAAGCAAAATGGGTATAGGGCCTCAAGATGGAGGTTTTCAGGTCTGTCAATCAAAAATTGGAGAAGGAAATGGCAAACTATTGCATTACCTCTGCCAAGAACACCCCAAAATTGCATTTGGCTAAAAAACAGACTGAATAACAACAACAACAAATTTCTGGCCTGTGATCAGAATGGTTTTTAAATGTTCTTTTCTAATTCCGGCATCAGAATGAATTTATCCCATTACTGCCAAGTATGGGTAGAAATCAGAAAGAAGTCAGTTTGAACCTAGTGTCAGGAGAAACTTCCCAAGCAGACAGCATAGCATTACGATTTAGGTGCTAGATTTTGAGTTAAGAATGCCTGGGTTCAAATACTGTATCTAATACTCACTGTGTGACCAAGGTCAAATCATTTAGGCTTTGTAGGAGAGGATTCTGCTAGATGACCTCTGGGGCCCTCTCACATTGAAATCTTTGATCCTGTGATCCTATAAAATTTGGATGGGTAGCCTCCAGAGGTAGTGATTGTGATGCCTTGAAACTTTCCCATCAGAGGTTCTATGACTGTTTGCCATCCATGTGACAAAGGAGATGCCTTTTATGTATAATTTAGGATGACTGATTATTGAGGTCCTTTTTCCCTCCCAAATTCTATTATTCTATGATTTATTTTAAATTAGAATAAAATGAACTTGTAGACTCACATTCAGAGATACTGGTACAAGAGGACAAGGGGTTCCCTTTTCCTAAACTGACCACTTGAATTTGAACAACACATTAAAGCCCTGTTAGGTATCAAGTATTTGATCTAGATAAAACAACAAATCCATCCCTGTCCTCAAGAAGCTTGCATTCTGTCTGCAGAGTTTGGATTCATGTCACCTTGGCTGGATGAAGAGTCCATTTCCTAATCATCAGAAGTGGGTTGTGACTGAGAAAAGGAAACATCTTTCAAAAGTTAAAAAATACAGATGTGATTTTCCAATTTTCTTGGGATGCACAGGAGTCCTTTAGGGAGTTCAAGCAATTATTAGCCCTAGGACAGGGAAAGGGCTTAGGAGAGGCTTAGATTTCAGAAAATATGATAAGGAGGTAAAAGAATGGGGTAGTGCAGGGAGTGTCAAAAGCATGATGATGATGATGTTGATGATGAGAATAGCAAATTAATTACATTAAGGCTCTGGGAACATCCTATAAAGACTTCAAGATTTGGAAAGCACTTTGTAACTATCTCATTTTATCCTTGTTGTAATGGTGGGATGTTATCATTGTCCCCATTTTAAAGGGGAGAAAAGGAAACTGAGTCAGAGGCAAAATGATTTCACCTGAGTGAAATTCAAACTCAGATTATCCCAACTCTAAATTGAGTGCTCTATCCACTGAACCATCTGGCCACCTAATACTAAGCAAGCAGAACAGATCTCTTGAGACTGAGTGATAAGTTGCTGAGGGCTCAGTGTTTTCACTTTGAGGAGGAAAAATGACCCCCCCCCCCAAATTAGTATAGGGCCTCAAGATCCAGGTGTTCAGGTCTGTCTGTCAGGCAATGAAAAAGCATTTATTAAGTCTATACGCCTATGTTCTTGGCCTTGGGCGATATAAAGAAAGGCAAAGACATGGTTCCTGCTCTTGGAGAGCTTGCAGTTTGATAGAGAAAGAAATTTATAAACAACTATACACAACAGATGTAGACAGTGTCTATTGAAGGTAATCTCAAAGGGATTTTAAGGGAGATAGAAAAATATAATCAGTGGGTCTGCAGCCCTTTTGGGAGTACCAGGTTCAGTAGGTGCTTGCAGCACCAAGTTGGACACAACTGGTGAGAATCTTAAAATGATGGACAAAGATTTTGCTGGCTCCTCCCTCTTGAAAACTCTACATGTTACACACATATGCTTGTATGGGATCCATGCCTCCCTTGCCCTGATAATAATATGGTTGCTCAAATGGGTGCTGGTGACTCTAGGCCAGCCAGGCAGGGGCCCCACCTTCTGAAGTCAGAGGAATGGAAAGTTTGGCAGGTCGGCAGCCAGAGCTCTGTGTTCAGGCCCATGTCACATCATTATCAGAGAGATGCGGGGGAAAACTGGAAGGAGTTCAGAGAAGAGCAGCAAGCCCGATTAAAGGCCTTGGAGGGATTAAGGGATTGATTTATGAGGAAAGATTAAAAGAATTTAATGTGTGCTGTTTGACTAAGTGGGTACATGATAATAGCCTGCAAATATCTAAAGGGTATACACACACCAGGGAAGGAGAGGAATTAGCACAGGAACAGGAAGCTGCTCCAAGAGTAATGGAGGGAAAATTTTAGAGAGGGAGAAAGGGGGCAAAGGGAAGCATTGCGGGGGGGGGGGGGCACCAAAAGAGACTCCATTGGTTTCAGGCCTAGTATGTGGAATCCATCTTATTAAGTAGCACTTTCTGGAAACCCCTGGGACCTCTTTGAAGGTTCTTGTCACAAGTCCAAACTCAACTTTGCAGCTCATGGGCAAGAAGGGGAGAGGGGATGGTTTTGAGAGGGGAAGTTTAGGAAGAGGAGGAGGAGAAGGTAATGATGGGACCAGGTGATGGGAAACAAACAATAGGTACTGAACAATCATGAACGTTGTCTTTGTTCATGGAACTTGGGTGCTATATTAGCGATGAGGTCTTCTGGTCCTGGGCTTTCTGGTCTGAGTGAAGAGGAATTGGCGGTTTCCTTCTGCTCAGTCTATTTTTGACCAGGAATCACAGAGTCATCCATGGTGGGTGTTGGAGCCAACTCACAAAATTTTCAGTATGAACATTTAAAACATTGGCTAATGAGGCAAATCCAGGTTTAAGAAAGTGATGAAAATAGTAATAATGAGATTAAATTTAGAAGTGTAATTCACACCCCCCCAGCCCCAGAGAGCTGGATGTTGAACATTTACCAACACATTTACCCTCAGAAAGAGTAACAATCAGGTTATTTCACCAAACTGGCAATGAGGATTTTTAACCTTAGTTAGCATGGTATAGTTGAAAGAACACAGGAGACCAGAGTTCTAATTCTGGCTCTGGAACTAATCAGTGGGATTGGGACCTCAGTTTCCTCAATTATAAAAAGGGGGGGGTAAAGTGTATCTCAAATTTGAAAGGGAATGTGATGAATGGTAGAAAGAACTCTAGTTTTATTAGTTGTGAGATCTTGGGCAAGTCATTTAACTTCTCCAACATTCAATTTCCCTTTCTGTGGAATGGGTATAATCTATCAAATTTCTCCCTTTCAAGGTTGCTGTGAGGAAATTGCTTCTTGAGGCATTTTGATAAACAGAGAGTCTTCCAGCTCATACAATTTGTGATTGTGTGATTGTAATCATAAATGAAATATGGGCCTTTAGAACTTAAAGCAGCTAGATGGCACACTGGATAGAATACTGGCCTTGGAGTCAGTAGGACAGGAGTTTGAATCTGGCCTCAGACACTTGCCACTTAGCTGTGTGACTTTGGGCAAGTCACTTAACCCT